>NW_013666977.1:168083-196507 GCF_000517525.1 Limulus polyphemus
CGAAGCATGGCAGTTTAATGAATCCAGAGCGAAGCATGGCAGTTTAATGAATCCAGAGCGAAGCATGGCAGTTTAATGAATCCAGAGTGAAGCATGGCAGTTTAATGAATCCAGAGTGAAACATGGCAGTTTAATGAATCCAGAGTGAAGCATGGCAGTTTAATGAATCCAGAGTGAAATGTGACAAGTTAATGAATCCAGAGTGAAATGTGACAAGTTAATGAATCCAGAGTGAAATGTGACAAGTTAATGAATCCAGAGTGAAATGTGACAAGTTAATGAATCCAGAGTGAAATGTGACAAGTTAATGAATCCAGAGTGAAATGTGGCAAGTTAATGAATCCAGAGTGAAATGTGACAAGTTAATGAATCCAGAGTGAAATGTGGCAAGTTAATGAACTTACAGTACAGTAAAGCGACACAAGTTAATGAGCCTACAGTACAGTAAATCGTCTCAGGTTAATGAGCCTACAATAAAACATGACAAATTAAGGAACCCGCAGTGAAGTACGATATGTTAATGAACATAATGTAAAGATGACAAGATAACAAAGTTAGGGTGAAGCTCGATAAGCTAATGAACTTAAAGTGAAATATAGCAAGTCAATGAATCCAAAATGAAGCATGACAAATTAATGAACCTAACGTGCTGTTTGACAAGTTAATGAACCCACAGTGAAATGCGAAAAAAAACAGTGTGTAAAGTGTGAACATAAAACTCGAGTGTTTTACACAGATAAGAATAAAAAACCCTTTCTACCGAATATTAAAATTTCAAATAGTGTAAATATCCTAATCTTAATACTTTTTATAAATATAAGTCAGGATGCGTAAAAGGTTTAAAAAACAACTATTTCCGTGTTATAGAAATATTTCTTAGAAATTAGTTTGAAATTTACCATTAAAAATTTCATTGCCCAGAGATCTTCGGTAACATTAAACATTTCATTGCCCAGAGATCTTCGGTAACATTAAACATTTCATTGCCCAAAGATCTTCGGTAACATTAAACATTTCATTGCCCTGAGATCTTAGGTAACATTAAACATTTCATTGTCCTGAGATCTTAGGTAACATTAAACATTTCATTGCCCTGAGATTTTAGGTAACATTAAACATTTCATTGCCCAGAGATCTTCGGTAACATTAAACATTTCATTGCCCTGAGATCTTCGGTAACATTAAACATTTCATTGCCCTGAGATCTTAGGTAACATTAAACATTTCACTGACCTGAGATCTTAGGTAACATTAAACATTTCACTGTCCTGAGATCTTAGGTAACATTAAACATTTCACTGTCCTGAGATCTTAGGTAACATTAAACATTTCACTGTCCTGAGATCTTAGGTAACATTAAACATTTCACTGTCCTGAGATCTTAGGTAACATTAAACATTTCACTGTCCTGAGATCTTAGGTAACATTAAACATTTAAATGTCCTGAGATCTTAGGTAACATTACAACTTGCAGGTCTCTTTAAATTATCCCATGAAATCGGCTTTTCGAAAGATGGAATATAAAAAGATCGAAGTGCCGGTCTATCTCAACAATTTATGTAGATTCAAGATAAGAAGCAGATAATGTATATCATTTACAAAATGCAATGTGCTCGAGGTAGAAGTCTTTATCGTTTACACGTTCACACTTAGTACAAACACTCGTCACAAAGAATTCCAGCCGGCTGGCTTTACTCGTTGTTCAGTGTTTTGTTTTTTTTCCCCCTTAATAACAATACACAAGTGTTAGTGATTTATCTTCAGAAGTTATAGGCAGAACGAAAATTGCTTGGACATAACAGAACAGTAAAAAGCTGCGTTTAAGCTACTTTCCCTCTTCAAGTGCCTCAAAGTAATCACATTCGTTACTTTTATTTCATCAGTATATAAAAAAGACTTGTATATATAACATTAATTTTCTTTACCAGATTTCACGATTCACAAAATGTCCGATAAGAAGCTTTAGCCAGGTTGTAATTTAATAATGTATTATTTATTTTCGTAGCTACCTTACTATATTAGTACAATCCATCTGTTAGGCAATGCATTATGTTAATAACGAATTTTAGCGCGTAAAAAATGCGATATAATTTGATAAGTATAATCGTGAAGTATTCTTCAGTAAAAAATTAATCAAATTTCGTTCAACCACAGAATTGCACAATGTTATAAATAATATTTTAAACCCAAATAACAATTTACGCACACATGGGCTTAACTGCCGGGTCAGAGACCTCTATGATGCATGTATAGCCCTCCAGAAATTTTGGAGATACTGACCGAACACAGAACAGATAGTCAGCAGCATCTTCCGCCAAAAACGGCTGTTTCCGGCTCCTGAACCAAAAAAAACGACTGTTTCCGGCTCCTGAACCAAAAAAAGACTGTTTCCGGCTCCTGAACAAAAAAACTACTGTTTCCGGCTCCTGAACAAAAAAACTACTGTTTCCGGCTCTTGAACCAAAAAAAAAGGGATTCACTGTCACTTTTTAAAAATTTTACTTCTGAAAGTACTGAACGAGTTCAGCGACCTTTCCCCTCGAACCTTAAATTCCGACCTGCAAACCAACAAGTTATTTACTAGCCCCACACTCGGTCCTAGATAACGACGAACAGGACACAGAATATATAAAACCCGCTCGGTCCTATAGAGTGACGGACAGGACACAGAATATATAAAACCCACTCGGTCCTATACAGTGACGGACAGGACACAGAATATATAAAACCCACTCGGTCCTATACAGTGACGGACAGGACACAGAATATATAAAACCCACTCGGTCCTATACAGTGACGGACAGGACACAATATATAAATCACGCTCGGTCCTATACAGTGACGGACAGGACACAAAATATATAAATCACGCTCGGTCCTATACAGTGACGGACAGGACACAAAATATATAAATCACGCTCGGTCCTATACAGTGACGGACAGGACACAAAATATACAAAATCACGCTCGGTCCTATACAGTGACGGACAGGACACAGAATATATAAATCACGCTCGGTCTATACAGGGAGGGACAGGACACAAAATATATAAATCACGCTCGGTCCTATACAGTGAGGGACAGGACACAAAATATATAAATCACGCTCGGTCCTATATAGTGACGGACAGGACACAGAATATATAAAACGTTGTAACAGTGAACATAGTTCTAAATATGTTATCGAAATTATCTGCAATCTTTCGAACTATAAATTTTAGATTTTTGTAAGATACTTTCTAGTCTTCTTTACAAAAATTTGAAATTACAGCGAATATAAAACACACACACGTAACAACGCCCAAACCTACGCAGCTTTGGTTGTCTTTCTGTTTACACAGTCAGTTTTAGCATTCGCAAGAGTAATGAAAATTCAGATACACTCGTACTGAGTTTTGTTTCCTTTGTTGCATGGTGGCCTAAAATTAAGATAATTGCCAAATACGTTAACTGTGGGTGAAGTTGGGGCAGTTGCTTCCCCAAGAAGATTAGAAGAACCTGACAATACAGAACCAGTTATTCGTTTTTACTCTGTGTACTGTAGAACTGCAGCACATGCCAGACAAGATATTGCGTTTTCCACTTTTGTAAAAGTCAAGATCATTCAGGAGCCTAGTGGTCTGTAGACCTCCATAAAAATTCATCCAACTTCCACAAGTTAAATCACAAAATATATATAAACTAGTATCATTGAAGCACTTTATAAAAATTCATTTATTAATAGTTCAGTAGACATGCCTGCAAAGAGGAAAAAATAGTTTCTTAAGACGAGTGTTCAGCAGACTTTCTACAGTAAACTGCTACAACCTTATTTTATTCGCATTTTCACTTTTCAAGATCAGGAGTTAATTTAAATCATTATACAAATACGATACCATACTGTAAAAAGAAGGCCTATATATTGTGAAAATATTTAATATATGTCCAGGTGTTTAGGTGAAAAGTCGTGTCAAGTAAGTGGGTAGTCAAAGGATTTGTGTTCAATCTTATTTTGCCATGTCACTGTATCGTATACATGATTCAGAAATAAAGCTGTTCAGTTAGGCTTAGCTCTGTACAATTTTTCAAGGTCATCACGTTTAGCTCTCGAGATTTTTCTAGTTTGTGATATAAACAATTTTCAGTGACAAACGTGTAAACACTCTGTATGTTATAATTGTAATCATTAGTTCCAAGAAAATATTAAACAGTGAGCGCTTTTTTATAGCAGTAAATATATTTAGTGAAAAACGAGAAAAGACGTAGTTTTATTATGCTGTTCGGGGACGTTTTTTCTTGTTAACAAAGTGGTGAGAATGTGGCTCACTCAGTACTGAATGGATACGTTTCATATTCCACATGACTGCAATATAAGTAGAAATTTCCCTGGTTGAGACACCAAGTAAAACAAGATTTTTGTCACTTTCCTTTACCGAGTGTGGTCAAGTGTTTAGCGTTCCCGGACTCTAAATCCGAGGGCTCTCGTTCCGGTACCGCAAAAATTTGCTCCGCTCTTTGAGGCTTTGTGGAATGAACAGCGATGCGCAGACGGTCTTTGTATGGCGTTGCGCGAAAATTCTAAACAAACAAACAGTCACTTTATAAACATGTCTTACTTTAAAATATGTTTTGAGAGATACAAAACTTTCACACTGAAATACCTCTAGTGTCTCAAGTCAAGACATCAATGTTTCATTTGATGTTTTACGTTCAGACAGTTTAATGTTTACTTTCAAAACACATTTCATGTCTTAAGCTAAATCATTACATGCGTAATAAAAGTTGTTGTAAATTTTAAGACACAGGTGATATTCCTGCTTATACATGTGTTTTTATTAAGCATTTATAAAAGTTAATATTAACAGTTTAAAACATAAGTTAATGAAACATAACATAGCCTTGTTAATGCGTTCATGTTTCTGTGAACGTTTCTATTATGATTTATGAAGAACCATGTTTTCACTCGACATGTTTCATCTGAAAATACTTTAACTGAAAATTTGTGTTTAAAAGTTCCCGTTCCACTTGTAAACATGTTACGTATTAAGTACCTACGGTAAACTTGTGGTAATCGGATAACAATCTTTGTCCTGGTTACTACCCTAAACAATCACCGACGTCTAATTATTAATTAGTTACCGTTTTATTTAGTTATTTTTTACTATCCTACGTTTGGAGTACTATCTGAAAAAAAAAAAAAAACAGCAGGGAAGACTTGGGAAGGACTATCGTAGGCCCTCTTGTTAGTTCGGTATATTTCGAATTTCGCGCAAAGCTACTCGAGGACTATCTGCAATAACCATCCCTAATTTAGCAGTGATAAACTATAGAGAAGGCAGCTAGTCAACACCACCCACAGCCAAATCTTGAGCTAGTCATTTACCAAACAATAGAGAGATTGGTAGGCACATTATAACGCCCTCATGGCTGAAAGGGCGAGCGTGTTCGATGACGGGGATTCGAACTCGCGACCAGCAGATTGCGAGTCGAGCGCCTCCTAACCACCAGGACCTTTCTTGTTAGAAAAACAGGCGTGGCATCTATTCGTCTGGGGTCTCTCCAACGTATAAGAAATCAATTAATAATTATAGGATTTAAATAAACTAATTATTTGAACGATTTCAGGGGGGGTATTCAAGTTTTTCTTATTTTTATGACAGAGGGTGTTATCACTTAAAGGTAACTGTAGGAGGTTTCTTTTATATTCATTTTTTTCCCCATTATTTTGGTATTATTGCTTGTTGTATGATCTTTTCCCTTGACATGCTGGGTTATTGCAGATAGATCAGTATTACAGACTTTCGTTACCGAATTCTGACTTCTATTGCCTTTTTGTTTCTTCATTGTACTCGAGTGTAAATTCACCCGGGACGTTGTAAATGGCGTTTTTTTTTTCTTTCTGTGGTTTTTGTGTACTTAAATGTACTCTCTTCATGCTGTTTGTTTACCTTCTGTGTTTCATACACCTTAAATACACAGCGCAAGCTGGCTACGTTCGAGTTTATATTTAAGTTTAGTAAGAGCAGCTTTAGATTAGTTTATCATAACTATAGAGCAGCAGCTTTCACTGTCAAGTTACGATAGAATTCAAAAAAGTAAAATTATTAACACAAAAAAGGCGGGAGTTGCCAAGTAACGCCATCAAAAACATTGAAGGAGCGTTTTACCATGAAGTTAATTACTACAAAAGTGGATGACGGGATGAGTTTTACGACGTTCTGTTTTGTTTCAATCAAAATACTGTTATACTTTTGAGTTAGTTTTCCTGAAAAACATTTTAGAAACCTTAAATTAAGGAATAAAACCCAATGAACATATAGTAACTTGGGTAAAAACATTATGCTTATCAGTAAAAATGATTAAATAAATTAAACTTGTTTACACTTTACGTATTATTGGACGAGAGTTTTATAAATGAAAATGTATAATTGAAAATGTGTTATGATTGAAAGCTAAATAAAACACATAGTGTAAAAGTAAACGTAAATATTCAACATATTCGGTATTTTCAATATGAACGGTACCTTATGCAACACATGGGCTAAATAGTCGGATTCAGATATCCCAAGATTCAGTCATAGCCGTCCCTAATATTGAATTTCTGACAACACATCAAGGACAACCAATCAGCAGCGTCCGCCGCCTACACGTCTACACCGAATATCGAGAGCAAGTTTCACTTCACACAGCTAAAAGTATAGAATGTGTTCAGCGCTGCAGATCGAATTTTATACCTTCCATCCTGCAGCTCGGTATGCTAACAACAAGGGCCTTATATAATTTAGACGTTTTAGCTTCGCTCAAGTTATCAATTATGAATTTAGCTAAGGTGTGACTTACTATGGTGGTATATTAACGTAAACATGAATTACTCGTGCATAACATAGTGGAACTGATAAATATATATATATATATGATTTTCTAAGTTTACTCTCCAATCCACCAAAGTTCTAGAAATTCCCAAAATCGGTTTCCTTGGAATCGAATAATAGACTGGGTTTCACATTTATTTCTTATTGAAATTTACGATTTTGGTAATGAAACAAGCTATTGCATTACTTTAAACAGCACATCCGCTAAATAATTCAGAAAAATATATCAGTAGCATTAATGTTACATATTCTTCAAATACCTGTTAAAATCTTTGTTTGTCGTAGTCAGTAAAGGACAACTTAAACACCATACACAAAAACATACCATCTGGATCACTTATCATGTTTTCTTTGTTACACAGTGGGCTATCTGTGATGTGCCCACCACGAGTATCGAAACCAGGTGTTTAACGTCATAAGCCTTCATACTTCGTCGCTTAATTACCCATTGTGAACACTTTTCACATCTCCTGGTCAAAGAGAGAGCGTAACCCTCTCTTAGCCCGCAATCCTCTTGGCTGGAATGAAATTGCGTCTCAAAGAAACACAATTTTTATGCCCTTCAGTTTTGTTGTTGTTGTTTTACATTTGGATACTTTATCTGGCCGAAGAGAGTGTGCAATCCTCTGCCGGCTCGGAAGTTGCCACAGTGTGTTTGGTTTGTTTTGAATTTCGTGCAAAGTTACTCGAGGGCTATCTGCGCTAGCCGTCCCTAGTTTAGCAGTGATAGGCTAAAGGGAAGCCAGCTAATCAACACCACCAACCGCCAACTCTTGAGCTACTCTTTTACCAACGAATAGTGGGATTGACTGTCTCATTGTAACGCCCTCATGGCTGAACGGGCATTCTAGATTCGAACCCCCAACTAGCATGTTTCGAATCGAGCGCCCTAATTGGACTGTAATGAAATGGGATTGAAAAAAAAAAACAATGGTCGAAGAAATCTTCAGAAGATGGATTTTTTCGGGAAGATTTTTCGACCCCCATGTTGATTTTTCCAACGTTTGTGCTAACAGTATTTTGCTTTGGTGAATTTCAATTTTTTACTCACTGTTTTGTTATTTTTTCGCTCTGGTACGGTATTTATATCGTCTGAATTATTAAGCATTTTGTGGTTTAATTCTTCATTCTCCCATATGTATTTCAGATCCTTCTAAGAACCCCCTAGTTATCAACAACCCAAGTCATACTCTCGACTCGGAATTGACCCCAGGAAAACAATTCTGTTTGGTGTTACTACCTTAGACTTCTGATCGGGATTTTTCTAACCTTTTAACTCTTGTCACCACTCCCACTGCTTCCTCGATGGCATTCTATTTGGTGTTACT
Source organism: Limulus polyphemus (assembly GCF_000517525.1). Classification (NCBI taxonomy): domain Eukaryota; kingdom Metazoa; phylum Arthropoda; class Merostomata; order Xiphosura; family Limulidae; genus Limulus; species Limulus polyphemus. The sequence goes on from NW_013666977.1 coordinate 176,263, forward strand.
ACCTTAAACTTCTGATCGGGATTTTTCTAACCTTTTAACTCTTGTCACCACTCCCACTGCTTCCTCGCTGGCATTCTATTTGGTGTTACTACCTTAAACTTCTGATCGGGATTTTTCTAACCTTTTAACTCTTGTCACCACTCCCACTGCTTCCTCGCTGGCGTATGCAGTCATAACTCCCATGACACGATTACAGTTACCTCTGGTCAACTTCAAAATTAAACGACGACTCAACTTTCTGCGGTGTCTCCCCGGAACCACTTAGGGTTTGAATCTAACCCTTATCCTGTATTCTTATAAGACTTTCAATTCCTCATTGCACTACCTGTGGAATACCTCATAGATACCTCGTTGGTCCTGTAACAATATGCCCTCAGTCTGGCCATTAAAATCAAGTTACATAAGAGTTGTATGATCGCGTTACATCTCTCAACATTCTTCATCATCATCAGAAGATTCGTATTAAATATGTGGCTTCCAGTCACACAATCTCATCTTTCCCAACTTGCTAAACTCTCCAGTTTGTCCTCTACGAAAACTGTTTCTTCCAGTTGAACGTCTTTTCAACATGTATGAAATGTCTCTTCTAAAGATTTATCCTGGAGATGCTGCTTTCCTTATGAAAAACCCGTCTCGGTATATTTATCCAACTTGAAGGTAGTTTTTCTTACTTACCTTCATGACTGATTAAATAGTTTTGAACTACTGACGAAGATCATTACGTAGCACTAAAATTCTATTTTGGAATCCTTCTCAGTACAGTCAAATATACACCCATTTATCAATTACCCATAGTTTAACCTCATGGGCTATAAGAGGATGTAACCTCTTATTAGCCCACCAGCAACGTGGATTGAAATGAAATAGGGAGATAAGCCAAGATCCAATCCTCGAATTCAATTCCAGTTTCTTCGTGTATGAACGCTTTCGGTGACTTAGATATAAGATTGTGGGCTTATAACGCTAAAATTCTAGTTTCCATTCCACATTGCTGATAAACAAGAACTTAATATAATGATTAAAAAGCTACTTTCTACCCCACGTTGTTAATAAACAGAATATTAATATTGTAATTAATATTATAATGCTATTAATATTATAATAACAACTAGTAAATTACTTTTTCATCTACTTGTCCTTTAAATAGAATATCAAGAGTGTAATCAGTAGGTTAACATTGGTATTCAGCAAGGAACTAGGATTGTGTCAATGTAAGTCATGACAACTGAGCGGGAATTTTGTGTAAAGATCTGTTTCATGTGGTCTATTTAATTCCTTAAACAAAGCCATAAGACTAGAGTCGTTATCCTTACTTGAAATAGCTCTCAAAAGAAAATACAGAAAAAAGTATTCTAATTTAAAACAGACGTCGGTTTTATATAAGAACTGCTGTGCAACGTGTGGGGGAAAAAAGTCCATCACATCTAACTTAGTAATTGAGGAATAATAAGGACATTCGCGAGCTGTTTTGGCAGGTAAAGTCATAGTAAAACAAAGGGATTTCCATTCTACACAAACATTCAAACCAAGTGTACCAGAACGGCTGCAACATATGATAATTGGGGTTTTAATTTGCCAATAAAATCGTCATAAATCACGAAAAATATCTGCACATGACAATATAAACCTACAGTGTAATAATTATATACGATCGTAAGAGTCATAATATGTTTGTGGTTTCTCAAACTTGGGTGATACCCAGTCTTTCAAATTTCTTTATTTATTGTCAGAAATGTAGATTTATAGTTTCACTATTTCATTAGGTATTGAATATCAGAAAACTTATCACAAAATGGTCAGTTTGTTGCAATCTCAGTTCCACTATTACCCAATACTTACATTAGTCCGCATTCGTGTGATAAATAGTACACCATCAGAATCATTTGAACATGTATTGGTTTAGACTGAGAACTCTTATTCTATATTTTTATCAACACAATTCTCACGGACCATTGCGACGAGAAAAAAAATCTCTATTATTTTAAGGTGAAGTTAAATAAGTTATATTCTGTACTTTCAGTTATCTGCATTGTAGTGCATAACTTGAACTTTTATATATTGGCGAGTTGGGTTTAAATCTGCATGATACCCCAAAGTATTCGCCACATTTTGAGCTGTGGATATTTTGCAAGAGCGACTGTTAAACCTTTTGTATGGAATGTGAGTAATAGGGTGTTGGTGACTAACTGTCTTCCCTCTGGTCAATAATTCAAAATTAGGGTCGGCAATAGATAACCTTAGTGGCTTTGTCAAAAATACAAATATGAAATCCTCTCTTTCATAAAAGTCTCGAAAGTACAAAAAACAAGGAAGTCAGAGAGTTGATCTAGATAGGTATGGAAAGAGGATGTAATTTGGTTCATTTCCGGGATTGTCTATACATGCAGTATTTACATTAGAGCCATTTCATAATACACCATAAAAAAGTAGGCACTAGGGAAGAGATAACTATTAAGATAATTTATACTAGCTTATTACAGAATGATTACTGCTTATTTAGAATATGAAGAATAACCTTGTTTTCGAAAATATAACACTTAAGGTAATTTATCCATTTGCCATTAGGTGTCGCTGTATTGCAGTATATTAACATAGATATTTTATTGATTCGTCTATATATATAGATATGTGTGTATACACACACACATTTCACAATAGAGTGATCAATATGCTGGGAACACATAGGAGTACGAATCTGTGTCATTTTGGGCTGAGCCAACAGATCCAAATTAATTCCCATAATAACATGATATTTGCAGAATGAGAAATAATTGTGTGGATCATTCGGTAGGAGGCGGATTGAGCCAGGCACACAAGTTAGCCATTGGCTAAAGCAAGTGAAAACAGATATCAAACTAAAGTATAATCAGTTTAAACTAAAAAAACGAATAACTGAACACAAAATGGAACAGTTAATTATACAGAAGTCTAGTGTTAACTCTGAGAGAAAAATATATACAAAACTCTTCGTCTCTTAAGCTCATCCGCACTTACTCTGACCTTAAGGTCCCTACCGGCCTAACAAGCGTCATTAACCTTATCAGCTGAGCCACACACGTTAGTCGCTTTTGTAGGTATATTGACCATGTGGTATTAGTGCATTCATTATCCAGACTTTCTTTCTTTCGTTATTTATTTATCCACCAGAAGTCGCCCTGGAAAACTTTTTTTTTTTCATTACAAAGAGCATGCGTTAGTTAAACTTAGATATACCGTTTAGTTTCAATATTTTTAATAAAACAGATACTTTCAGTTTAGAATTTATGTATTCTCGGTATCCTAATACAAAAATTCGAAAAACTTATATCATATTACAATATTTTTGATAGAGCTCCAAAAACTCAGGTTTATCTTTGACAAATGTGGTTCCTCCCACCTTGCTTTGAACACCAAATTTATTCCATACCTTACATGGTTCATATCTTTTTTACAATAACTCGATTTTTTCAAAACTATACATTTAATATTTGACTTTCCTAGTTTAATAAGGAAACAATGAACACTTTGAGCGTGTCTAGTACCCGTTAGTGTTAACTTTTACTACCTATTATAAGTTGACTTTCCGGACTTCCTTCATTTTTTACCTTCCCTCCCCCCTCCCTTACTTACTTACATACACACACACCAGTGACTCGGTGGTAATTCTGAAGATTTAGATACCCGCGATAGACAGAGCACAGATAGCCCATTGTGTAGCTTTGTGTTCAAACAAACACTAAGTTAGTAATATCGCATCATATAGAATAACATTAGTTTAGCTACATTAACATCTTTTAGTAACATGAGTTGTTGCACTTACCATTATTATTATTTCATCATCTATTTGGTCAGTTTGCCATTCCTTAACGAGATCGTGAATGTGGAAGGTGTAGATTTGACTTCCGCTAATTTGTTTATACAGGTTGTTTGTTAAAATAAAGTATAATTTCTCTTTATTAGATTACTTTATTTAATATAATAAAATATTCTGTAGTTTATAATATATTGTTACTACATGTGTGTACGTGTGTGATCATTATACATATATATATTGCTACTCTTAAAGGTTCATATTTCCATAGGTTCCTGCTAATGACTGTTAATAAACAGAAATTTGTGGTGGCAGCTTTTATATCTAATGTCAAACAACTAAAGTCGCACAATCATCCTTCACTCGTGTTGTTCGGGGAGATTATAAACTAAAGTCCCACAGTCATCCCTCACTCGTTTATCATAGCTCTGGCATAATTTTCAAGATATGCGGCAAGAGCGCTATTGGGGTGTTAAATGTACACTAGTATAAACACAGGAGGACTTATAAGTAAATTCGTAAGTCATGTACTGGTAAGCTGGTTGGATCTAAATAGCAGTGTCTAGTGTTTTTGTAATTAATAGAATACTATCTTATTCTCTAATATCATTTAATCTTCCCCCCCCCATAGCTCATCGGTAAGATTGAGGGTTTATAACGTTAACATCTGCGTCTCAATCCCTGCCATGGCACAGCTTATATTCCACAGTGCTTCAAACTAAACAAACGAATCATTAAATCTTACTGATATAATGTTTTAAGATATGTTGAATACGTTTTTTAAAATTATAATTACACTTATGAATGTTATTTTACATTGTTGGCTCGGTGTCGAGTTTTAAAACTTGCATAAAGCTAGCCGAACCCCGTGAGATATTAGAGCTACATCTGAAAATTCCGTTAATGGAGAAGGTGTCCATATGAGGATTCAGTGGAATCTAATCACCTTGGGTTTAGTTTTATGGGGTATTGAATTATAACATTAAGTATCTCTAATCGCTTTATTGTACATGTTACTTTCATTAGTGTACATGTTACTTTCATTATATAGTAGCTTTTTTTCTTTGTTTTATCCCAAAACTACACAATGGGAATCGATCCTCGGGTTCTAGCGTTGTAAGTTCCTAAACTTACCGCTGTGCCACTGGGGACCTATATAGTAGCTTAAGGATCATGAGTGGACTTCTGGTATCTGCTAGTGGAGTCTCATGGGACGTGCACGTAATAGAATTTGAGTTCACGTGTCCACCAAGATAAGTGGAACTCGTCTAGCAAAAGTATGTTTTCTAGCCACGTCTCTTCAATCCGCGACATGGCCAAATCCAATGTTCCAAGTCATTTCGTAAAGTTGGATTACCATTCTTAACGGCATGCAGGTGTCTAAACTGATAAGCTTTGAGCTCTAGTTGATATTTCTTATTCTACAACTTTCACAATACAGTTTGTGGTAATTCAAGTTCCCAAGCAGTGCCTGCGCCTAGAAAAGGATCCCTCTCAACTTTATTGTTTTTCTGAATACCTAAATATCTAATACCTGAATACCTAAATGATCGTCCAGAACGAAGACCATCTTTTACAGATCAACTTATTTCAAACCGATGAATTAGTGGTTTAACATCCATAGGACGCTTATAAAGTTAAACACAATACTACTAAATGTTATCTATGCTGCGCTCACCAATGGTATCAAACCCCATTTTTTAGAGTTTTAAGCCTTCATACTCTCCGATGAGCCACTAGGGTAGCGGCTTCTAAAGAAGTGGGCGCCCATTTTTCTCTCTCTGTAATTGTTTATTGGTCAAAGTAAAACTGTAATTGTTATGAAAAACTAGTGGGATAACAATAACAAAATCTTGAACTGTCATGTGTTTGATTTTAATATACAATCTCATATTGTTGAAAGACAGAAAAAGAAATAAAATAAAAAAATCAATGTTAGTTTAAAAAAAAAAAAATGCTATTAAGGTATATGCAGAATAACGTGGTTTTGAGACATCCTGTAGCATTTCAGCACTTACCTGAATAAAACTTATGATTCTCAACGGGACTATGTTAAAATTTTCTTCCCCTACAAAATAATACCTTTTAAAGTATCATTATTTTAAAGATGGGGTTTTCTTTATCACCACACGGTATTTCTGTGAGTGTTTAAAACATAAATGTGTTGTGATCTACCATGTTGAAATTCACTGAATATAATTGTATTGTTCAACAATGCTCTTCGCCGTTACTTCTTTGTCCAAGCATTATCTCTAAGAAAAATAACAAGATTCTTTATCTTTATGAACTGGGTGGTCTTAGCGAAGTTGAGAACAATTCACAATTATTACCATAGACTTTAAAATCTTGGACTTATTCATGCTGCCATATGAAACTTTACTGAAATCCAATATAGAAATATTCTTGCATCATTCCTGCAAATGTAGTTGACCAAGACGTTTTCTTTTCAATCAGAAAACCAGTGCACGATTTACATAGAGCCGAGAGTGGTTCAGTGGTTAACGTATCGAACTTTGGATCCGTGGCTCATATACATTTACCGCCAAACATAATCGCTTTACTTATTTTAGGGCCGTGGGTGCATTAAAACGTGACGGCAGAATGGAGTAGCCCACGAGTTTGGTGGTGTATGATGTTGACTGGCTGTCTTCTCTCTAGTTAGGGACAACCAGTGCAAGTTTCCCTCGAGTTACTTTTTTCTGTTGAACTTATAAAAGATGTTTGATTGTCAATAACGTTATTTTTCGATAGTTCCAGGGTTAGTAAGCAAGCTATAATAGTTCGTTTGCTTTTGCAGTTTGGTTTCAAATTTTAACAAACCTAATAAACCAAAAATAATTAATTAATAACGTGCCCTTAACACAGACTTAGTGAACGCCACAAATACGACGTATTTTCATTGATTCATTTTTCATCAGTTATACGCTTTCTACACACAAAAATTGAATATGAAGACGATGTCTTTTACGTATGTCCGCTATGATGTCAATGTACCGAACAAAAAATACGAAGAAGGTACTTATGTGTTGCATTTTGCTGAACACGCGCAACACTGAAAACAAGGAATTTCTTGCGATGATATATGTGATATGAATATTATATTTATGCTTCGCAGAGCAAAACATTGGGAAAAGGTATATCTTATAAACTGAGATCGCCTTAGCGTACATGCATAAAACCCCTTTATATTCATACACAGTCGCATGTGTGTGTTTTAGAACAAAGCTACATCGGGTTATCTGCTGTGTCTTCAGAGGGGAATCGAATCCCCGATTTTAGCGTTGTAAAACCGTAGACTTACTGCTGTCCCGCCAAGCGGACCACAAAGACGCATGAATATAAAAATTACAACAGAAATTAAAGTTAAGGCTACCTTTACGACAGAAATTAAAGTTAAGGCTACCTTTACAACAGAAATTAAAGTTAAGGCTACCTTCACAACAGAGGTGCAATACATGAAACAAATAGAAAGTGTCCGCCTTCTTTAATTTATATTTGTAAACCAGAAATCTTTCCAACCACGGTCTCATGCAAAAGTAAAATATGAAATGTTACAAGTTTCTAAAGAAATCATGAGACGAACGAAGATTACGCAATTAGACATATAAAAGAAAGTGTAATTACCTATTCCAATATTTGCACTTACTGTTTTTATCATTTTTCAATTTACCGGTCCCATGGTGGGACAGTGGTAAGTCTTCAGATTTACAACGCTAAAACCATGGGTTAGATTCCCCCTCGGTAGACAAAGCTGATAGCCCGATGTGGCTTTGCTATAAGAAAACGCACATTTCTATGTTCCCCGCTGGGACAGTGTTAGTCTTCGGATTTACAACGTTAAAATCATGGGTTAGATTCCCCCTCGGTAGACACAGCAGATAACCTGATATGGCTTTGCTATAAGAAAACACACATTTCTATGTTCCCCGCTGGGACAGAGTTAGTCTTCGGATTTACAACGTTAAAATCATGGGTTCGATTCCCCTCGGTAGACACAGCAGATAACCTGATATGGCTTTGCTATAAGAAAACAAGCGCATTTTAACAACAGGAACGTTGTAATCACTGAAGCAAAGAAAACGTTACTTCATCGTCAACACTTCTGCTAAATGATGACATCATAAAATAAGGTTGAGCCTATGGTTTCGTTGCTTTCATTTGTGCTTTCAACCATGTTAGTTGGGCATGGCGAAAAATATTCTAATTTGCTTTTCTGTAATATTGTAAATCATGTTAACATGTAACACGTGTTTCTAGATGACTAGTACATATACGTTACATTTGGTTCACCAGTATTCAAGCATGCAGAGTACTGTTCGTTCACAGTTCTCCCGTATGATATAACAGCATGAAAATACGAATCTGTTTCATATCGTATCGACCCGTACACTTTCATTCAGAATATTTTATATTTAATTTTCTTAAAACAAACACACGTTTCTGATTACAGAAGAAACTCATGATGATTAATGAATGCTTTCAGGCATGAGATGATACTAAGTAAATCTCGCATCCAATTACGCATGCGTACAAATAACATAACATTTTCAAATAAATAAGCTGTCAGATTTGGGAACGAAAACTGTTGTAACTCGTATATTGCTTTCTATTATTTGATTTTGCCATTGTATTGATGATCAAGAACGGACTTAACGGTTTTTGTAATTGTCATATGTATCCCAGTCACTGCTATTGATAGGAGTACCCGACAGTAAACTTGAAACTGAGACCATCAATAAATTACAGCCATTAATGAACGTCATTAGAAATACCACACGGCTGGTATGTAGCGCAGCTTGGACATAAATAATCCAAGATAAAGTAATGTCATCACTAGGGCGAACTAATGGGAGCTTAGTGCCTGTCTGCGAAGGTCTTCGTCCACATTGATAATGAATTAGCCGTATCTTACAGATAACAGTATCAAAGATTTGGAGAGACTAGTAAATCCACCTCAACACTAGGTTATTGTATCTCACTTACAAACAAGTTCTCCATTTTCAAAGTTTACGTTGTCAAAAAAAAAGATACTGTTAATATGTGTTTTCTGTCATATGTTTTCTAGAAACTATTTTAAAACTAACATGAAAATTTCATTTATGAGAACAAGGAGGACAAGAATATAACTGAAGCTAGAAGTTTTTGACTAAACGCATCGTTCTAACAATTATTTTAATAAACAACCCTGGCGCGAGATAGTGGTTAGAGTGTCACGTGTGGGTCCGAGAATATATGGTTCAAGCTTCATTATCGCAAAAAAAAAATCGATCGCGCTCCGAAATTAGAGGTTCGTAGGAAGTAGAAGCTTTAAAAGGGTAACAGTCAAATTCTTACTATTCGATTAGAATATCTCGAACGTTAACAGTGGGTGCTAATGGCTAGCTGCCTTCTCTCTCTCGGTCTGCCTCTTTAGTATTAGAAACGGCTAGCGCAGAAACATTTTGTATAACTTGGCAAGAATATCCGAAACAATCGGTCTGCTTAATATTCATGTGATAGCTAACGATTGCTAATTCCTGGATGATCCAAAATACAAAAACAATATGTTATTGGACATGAACTTTCTAAAGCAAACATGAAACAACTAAACTGATATGTTTTAAGAAATAAAATAAGCACAGTGTGAATTAAATTCTCAAAGGTTGAGTACTTAATTTAACTGTCCGTTAAAATTATTTTAAAACAGTAGAAAAGATTAATCCAGTGATTAAACTGGATTATCCGCCAAAGATATAGTGAAGCTGAATCGGGTGAAGCCATTCTTCGGCTATGTAGTATATACACTGTGTGTTTGTTTACATAATATAAATAAATGGACTGCATTATCGGCGGATTTTGCTCGTTTTACTCATCGTAAAAATACTGAGCTCCGATTTCTCTTCACTCTTCGTCATTTGGTCATTTTCTCTTTTAGTTATCGTTGTTTGAAATATTTTCCTTTTCATAGAATGTAGTGTTATCTGTTGATTAGGAATTTGAGGTTTTCAGGAAAGTTTAAAGACTCTTAGAACTGTTTGGGGATTTGAAACCGGACAAGTGACAAGTCCTTTGTGTGAGAATTGTGGACATATTAATAGTTAACCGGTTTGTACACTTGGAGCGTGGGCAAAGTCATGGCAGGACAACATCATGTAATGATCTTTACCTGCACATTAAGGCTGTTAGAAATCGCCAATTAACTGCCAATAAACGCTCCAGTTGTTAACATGCCGGATTGAAAATTGGTGGTTCGCATCCCGTTACTGCTAAAAAGAATACATTGCACTCTTCATTTGAAGACATCAGTGCGAGAAAAGAGACAATCAAATTCCATTCTTCGGTCTGATAAGAGTAGCGCCAATCAAATTCCATTCTTCGGTCTGATAAGAGTAGCCCCAATCAAATTCCATTCTTCGGTCTGATAAGAGTAGCGCCAATCAAATTCCATTCTTCGGTCTGATAAGAGTAGCCCCAATCAAATTCCATTCTTCGGTCTGATAAGACTAGCCCCAATCAAATTCCACTCTTCGGTCTGATAAGAGTAGCCCGAGAGTTGGCGGAAGATTACGTTGACTAGTCTATTGCTTAAAAATTAAAGACGGTTAACGCAGATATCCCTCATATAGCTTTAGGCGAAATTCAACAGAACAAACAATGGGAAGCCGAACATTCCTAGTGGTGAACGTGCTCGAACTTTGTTGTCGCAAAAACGAGCTCTGAACTTTGAAGCATTAAGTACATTACAAGAGTGGCGTTTAACTCCAACTATTTGAGCAGAGGAGAGCAGCCTTTAATCTATCAGTTCTAAATAAGGGACGACCATGCACAGGTAGCTAAAGTAAACAAACAGTGCTACTTCTATCTTTTTTTTTTTAATTAATTTGTGTTCAAAATAAACTTTAGCAATAAAAGTTTCCTTGAAAATCTCGAAATAACATTACTAGAAATTGTAAAATATTAAATCTAACTTTCTGAAGTGATTTTTTTTATCAAAATAACCTCTTAATAAAGATGTTTACAAAATCTTTAAGTACTTGTATTATGTATTTAGATCAAAGCTAATAAAAGAAACCTCTACCAACTTCCCTAGTTTTGAACTTCTTACAAGAAGAAAGGAAGCCACTCAATAGCACCCTAACCACCAGCCATCCACGTTAAATGATTGACTGTCACAATTATAATGCACCCACAGCTTAAAATGCAATTGATATTTTGTGGTATCGCACAGATTTGAGCCAGTTTCGCTTAAATCCAGAGTTCTACCTTTGAGCAAACCAGCGCCCAAAATCCCACGGAAATAACTAAGGTCCATATTCCACGAAACGTTTGTTTTCCGCATGACTAAAATATAAATGGTATATTTAGCAGTAATTTACAAGTATCATTACAAAGTATGTTGAATCGTGTAGATCAGGTTTCTCATTGAAAATTTCGCAAACAAATTATTAATTAAGAGCGCTTGTTTGTTTAGTGAGAGACCATGTGATACCGCTGTTTACCCGATATGATATGTAGAAAGCTATTGCAATCTTTAATAAATATTCATTATCACGAAATATATGCGTAAATTCAGTAATACGCTTTGTTCAACACAGTTTATGATAATTTGCAACATAGACGATATAATGTTATTTTTCTTAAGTACACGTCCTTCACAAAGTCACCAATATGCACAGTAGAAAATTTTAATTAGTATGTAAATAAAAAGATTTTTTTTTTTTGAGATTAGAGTTGATTTATCAGATAAAAAGGCCACATTATATTTTTGTTCACACCCACAAAATAAGCTTGGGGTAGCAAATTGGTTCGCGTGCTCGAACTGCGAATGCGAGAGTTCCTAAAATGCGCTCCACACTTTAGGGCTGTAGGTACAATCTAAGATTGACAGGCAAATCATACTATTCAACCAAACAAAAGTAACCCAAGAGTTATTAGTGGGTGCTGTTGACTAGCTGACCTCCTTCTAGTCTATTGAAATCAGAAACGATATGCGTAAATAGGCCTTAGATTAGCTTTGTACGAAAATTCTTAAAGAAACAAACAAACGCCTAACAACTGGAACATCACGGTTTAAAACCCTACTACATGAAATCACAAAGAAAAGTTTTATTTGGATTTCATTTTTCAAATATTACGATATTATAAAAAATAGCTTAAGTCTAGCATTTAGTTATTATTGGTTATTTTATTTTCAAAAATCTTACTTTTTTAATGAAAAACGTTTGCTGGGTAACTTTTTTTTTTGCACAATCCGCTTCATGATGAGATAACTAACTGCCTTGTAATTCTCTCTGTTCTGGAAAGTACCGCCATAGTTGAAAAACATCTCTCACAGCCAAATCCGTGCACAACATTGGTCAAGTGAGTGATGCGCAGATTTTGGTCTATTTGGTGCCATACAGGCAGATCGATTAGGCTTAGCTACGATCAATCATCCAACTATGGAGGTCTTGCACTTCTTTATCAACAGCGACGAAACTGTGCAACAGTATCAAAACTAGGTATATTTTATACATCTATCGAATTAAAGAGATTGAAACTTGGATGTCGAAGTGCTCTTACTGTAATTAATCAAAGATAAAAAAAAGGAATTTTTATTTTCCCTTTCGCCTTATTTTGTCATTTCTGGTGTGACTAGAGAAAACACGAAAAAATCACTTGTTTGCTTTTAAGATAACTGTTTGGAGGAAAAGAAGCAAGTAAATCCCCAATGCTGAGTAATTGGATCAGTAAGACGTCAATTCAAATACCTTAACACCATCACTCATAATTACTCATAGTTCACTACTCTAGAAGCTGAAACATCAATAAAACTAGTTATAAAAAATATCTCACAAAAATGTATTACCAGTCTTATTCTTTTATGTCTTTCAGTATCTAGATTAATCTTGTTTGTATGTCTGTTACTAAGCGCGAAGCTACACGAAGGGCTATCTGTGTTCTACCCTCCGTGGACATAGGAACTCGATTTTTAACGTTATAACTTCTCACATTTGCCTCTGAGTAACAGTGACAAGATTAATCTACATATGGACTTTTAGAAACAGTGACAACTGTACACACATTCTACCCTTGTGACAAGTAATAGCATCCTACCCTTGTGACCAGTAATAGTATCCTACCCTTGTGACAAGTAATAGCATCCTACCCTTGTGACAAGTAATAGCATCCTACCCTTGTGACCAGTAATAGCATCCTACCCTTGTGACAAGTAATAGCATCCTACCCTTGTGACAATTAATAGCATCCTACCCTTGTGACAAGTAATAGCATCCTACCCTTGTGACAATTAATAGCATCCTACCCTTGTGACCAGTAATAGCATCCTACCCTTGTGACAATTAATAGCTTCCTACCCTTGTGACAATTAATAGCATCCTTCCCTTGTGACCAGTAATAGCATCCTACCCTTGTGACAATTAATAGCATCCTACCCTTGTGACCAGTAATAGCATCCTACCCTTGTGACAATTAATAGCATCCTACCCTTGTGACCAGTAATAGTATTCATACCCTGGGATGGTTATGATGGCTGCCAAGCTAAATATAGAAACATATTCAAGCTTTTTGTTATTTAACTTATTTTTTTCGGGAAGGACGGTGGTGTAGTTGATACAGGAATCTGTTCTGTGTTTCTTAAAGAATATTTCACGCCTTCTTGTATATCCGAGCTTAAAAACTTCTGCTAGACTATCATGCCTCCTTGTATATCAGAGCCTGGAAGACCACAGTTAGATAGATTCTCATGTCTTTTTGTACATTTGTGTCTGAAAAACCACGGTCAGACTGTCATGTCTCTTTGCACATCTGTGTCTCAAAATCCACGGTCAGACTGTCATATCTCTTTGTATAAAAAACAAAGTCAGACTGTCATGTCTCTTTGTACATCTGTGTCTCAAAATCCACGGTCAGACTGTCATATATCTTTGTATAAAAAGCAAAGTCAGACTGTCATGTATCTTAGTACATCTGTGTCTCAAAATCCACGGTCAGACTGTCATATCTCTTTGTATAAAAAACAAAGTCAGACTGTCATGTATCTTAGTACATCTGTGTCTCAAAAACCACGGTCAGACTGTCATGTCTCTTTGTACATCTGTGTCTCAAAATACACGGTCAGACTGTCATATCTCTTTGTACATCTGTGTCTCAAAATCCACGGTCAGACTGTCATGTATCTTAGTACATTTGTGTTTGAAAAAACAAAGTCAGACTGTCATGTCTCTTTGTATAAAAAACAAAGTCAGACTGTCATGTATCTTAGTACATCTATGTCTCAAAAACCACGGTCAGACTGTCATGTTTCTTTGTACATCTGTGTCTCAAAGTCCACGGTCAGACTGTCATGTCTCTTTGTACATCTATATTTTAAAAACCAAAGTCAGACTGTCATGTATCTTAGTACATCTGTGTATAAAAAATCAGACTAGATTCGCGTGTCTTTTTGTATATCTGAGCCTGGAAAAATCACGGCTAGAATGTCATGTCTTTTTTATATCTGAGCCTGTAAATCCTTGACTAGGTTTTCATGTCTTTATGGACATAAACTTCAATAAGCTATAATGTGCTTAGTGACCATTTTATGGATGACTGCATTTTATAAGCGCACACTATATATATATAGCTATCTTAATAATTCAATAGAATTTATAAACGTTGAACAGAGGCTCTACTGAAAGGCATTACATTTTATCGTCGTCGCCAGACATTATCTTTAGTGTGTTAAACTTTATTTCTTCAAATACTTACTATCTCAGGTTCAATCTAGAAATTTCTTCAAAATTACAATTGAAACGAAACAGTCTTAAAATATTTTGATACTTAGTTTACATGCTTTTGTGCGGGTTAAAAGTAAAACTTAATTTTATCTAAATCCTCTGGTACTAAAGTTTAAAAAAAAACAATCTAGCTCACATCAAAGGCCGGCATGGCCAGGTGGTTAGGACGCTCGACTCGCAATCTGAGGGTCGCGGGTTCGCATCCCCATCCCACCAAACATGCTCGCCCTTTCAGCCGTGGGGGCGTTATAATGTGACGGTCAATCCCACCATTCGTTGGTAAAAGAGTAGCCCAAGAGTTGGCGGTGGGTGGTGATGACTAGCTGCCTTCCCTCTAGTCTTACACTGCTAAATTAGTGACGGCTAGCGCAGATAGCCCTCGTGTAGCTTTGCGCGAAATTCAAAACAAACGAGCTCACATCAAAGTGAAGTTTGCCGTGTTTGTTTTTATCGGTTATCTAATTATCACTTCTGCACTATGCGTTACTCTTGTATGGTTTTCAAAGAAAGAAATTTATAACATTAAAAAAACACTATTAATTCCAAGTATATCTCTTACATTGACACCACATATTCTCAGTTATACGTAGACCTGAGTAAAATATAAAAAAAAACTACTCACAATGTACATAGCGTACGTGCGCTTAGGACTGAATTTTATTACTTGACACTAATATTTTAGGAAAACATGTCTGACATATGAGTAGTTTACTTTATGAGCCTTTGTAAACCAAAATCTTAGAGCTGGGATGAAACAACTAGTATGGTGTATGCGTTTCTATTTTGAAACGCCGAGTTGCACAGAAAGGAGCAGATTTAAACGTAATAAAACCTGGATTAATGACATGTTTTATAGTACTATCCACGAAAAGCCGTGTAGCAAAAGCTAATGAACTCATAAATCTATCGAAAGTGTCCAAAATATTGCGATGGTAAAAATTTCTTGTATGCTTAGACGGCTGTTTATCCAAAATGTTTAGAAAGAACATAAACCTTTCTTGAACTAAAGTATCACATTCTTGGTAGTACAGATATAGCTTGATACGACAGTTTTAACTCGTTGCTAAATCGCGTTCACCAAGAACAAAATGTGCGATAAGGTGTTGTTTCACTATTCACACCCTTATAAGTAAGTGAAAAAAAAAAGAATACGCAACAAATGCATATGGTGTTTATGAATGTTTACATGTTTTAGGGTGTTGTTCTTGTACTAGTACTTTATATCGATTAAAAGTGCCCCACTGTGGGTCAATGGTAACGTCACGGATTTATAACACAAAAATTCGGAGCTCGATTCCCGTGGTGTACAGAGTGCAAGTAGCCCGTTGTGTAGCTTTGCACTAAGTAACCAACAACTTCACAACTTTTACTAACACTCAGTTAAAAACTTAATCCCACAAAAACCGACAGAAAATGAATTTAAACTATAAAAACTGATTGGAATAGCATAAGGACCATGTTAATATCATTGGAATAGCATAAGGGCCATGCTAATATCATTGGAATAGCATAAGGGCCATGCTAATATCATTGGAATAGCATAAGGGCCATGTTAACATCATTGGAATAGCATAAGGGCCATGCTAATATCATTGGAATAGCATAAGGGCCATGTTAATATCATTGGAATAGCATGAGGGCACTGTCAATATCATTGGAATAGCATGAGGGCACTGTCAATATCATTGGAATATCATAAGGACCATGATAATATCATTAGAATATCATAAGGACCATGATAATATCATTAGAATAACATAAGGATATCACTCAAGAAACAATTGAGGTTTTCTTGTGTTTCAATCCAATAACTTCAGGTACTACTGAAGAGAACTAACCGAAATTATTTACATTTATAGCTCAGGATATAGCCAAAGAATTACTAGTTTCTATAAATTTTGATTTTACAATAACTCACTTAATAGCTGTCCCCACTTTGTAGGATTTATAAGTAATACATTTATTAATACACCGTCTCTAAGGGAATTTCTCTTGATGATATATTGTTGCTAAATAAATATAGGCTTTGTATATATATATTACATAATTTGTATTCCATATAATGAGTTTCATGAACGTTGCACGCAGTTTCTTTCTACAACTGTACACACAATTAAGTATTTGTTTGTTGTTAAGCACAAAGTTACACAAGCGTTGCAAGCAGTTTCTTGCTACAACTGTACACAGTTAAATTTTTGTTTGTTGTTAAGCGCAAAGTTACACAAGCATTGCACGCAGTTTCTTGCTACAACTGCACATACTATTACATTTTTGTTTGTTGTTAAGCGCAAAGTTACACAAGCGTTGCACGCAGTTTCTTGCTACAACTGCAAATACTATTACATTTTTGTTTGTTGTTAAACACAAAGATGCAGAAGCGTTGCACGCAGTTTCATGCTATAATTGCACACACAGTTAATTTTTTGTTTATTGCTTAGCGCAAAGTTACACAAGCGTTGCACGCAGTTTCTTCCTGCAGTGTACACACAGTTAAGTTTTTGTTTGTTGTTAAGCGCAAAGTTACTCAATGAGCTCTCTGTGCTCTGACCTCCACTGGTATCGAAATCCGAGTTGTAGCATTACGAGCCCTCACTTACCAACTGAGGCCACAGTTAAGTTATTTTTGAGACAAACGGGGGAATTACAAATTTCAACTCATTCAACTTCAATTTTATCTATTTTCAAAAAAAAGGAAATTATAGAAAAGATAATGACAAATCGAATCGTTTATTGTTTATGAATCGTGTAAAGTTTCAATTTTTAAATGATGTTATGTTGTTCAATATGTCAAATTAAACATTTTAACAATCATTTTATATACATAATTCTCATTCTTAATCAAGTTGTTATTCTTTTGTAATGATGTTGACACTGCTATGAACCTTACCTTAATTATTGTCGTGAACAAATTAGACATAAACAGTTTCTCCTCTCTCGTCCTGTGGTTAAAGAATTTCTAACAAGCACATGTATATCAAGATTCACGAAAGCTCAGTTTGTTTGTTTTTTTCAGGATTTTTGCGCCAAAGCTACACGTGGGATTTGAGTTGATAGAATGGATGGAAGGCAGCTAGTCAACAGCATCCATCGCTAGCTGTTGGGCTTCTCTCGTCGAATAGCAGGAATTGACTGTCACTCTTATAACGCCCCCACAGCCCAAATGATAAGCGCGATTTTATGGTAACGGATCGCGAATAGTAGACCTTCAGATTCAAATTCCGGCACATAAACCGCTTGGTCACACCTACCTACCCCATATTAAAGGCCAGATATTAGAGTACATTTTATTATTTGTGAACGTTGCTAACTAAAAATCAATACCACCAGTTTTTTTCAAAAAGTGAAATGTTTACTTTTAGAAAACACTGATTTATTTCAGTTTCAATAGTGCTTTTCCCACGTTTAAAATTCACTTCGGAATTAAAGTAAATAGTATAGAAGGTATTGTGAACATTGTAGTTTTAGAAACAACATGTCAAAAGTTACACCGACTGACAGATGGCAATATTTATTTGATTTCTTTCTTTCAGAGTAAAGCCACATTGGGCTATCTGCTGTCTCCACCACGGAGAATCGAACCCTGTATATTAGAATTGTAAGCCCGTAGACTTACCGCTGTCCCATTTGATACATCTTTTTATGTATATCCACCTTTTTGTTTATCTATCATTGTTTCTTACCGAGACACCAGTGCTGATAGCTTAAAACTATCTACAGGTTTGTCCAATTTTTCTCCACCTAGAGGCTTTCTAGTTCCCTAATGAAATCATGGTTCCAGAATAAGCTATTAAGTGGACTTGTTGTTTTTTCATTAGCTATATAACCGAGTACTTCATTACATTCGTCTATCGTTGCTGCAAGTCAACATGTTTTTTTGTTTTTTATTATTTCTTTGTTTTTCTTAGTTTGTTATTATTGACGTAGTATCTCGGGGATGGTTTGGACAACTAACCCGGAACACGGTTCCTATTGGTTATTCTCATATTGAAAGTGTATATGGTGTTTTGGTTCAATGATACATTATATTGTATAATAAAAACTTTTCCAAACTAACGACACCAATCTCTTTGAATGATCCTGATAGTGTAACTGTGTGTGTGTGTGTGCAGCTTCTTAAGTTTATATTTTTTTGAGGGATGGCATGCCGAATTATTGCTACGTTTTTTTAAGGGGGGGTAGATCGTTTCAAAAATACATAATTAAAACATAATGTATTTGAATATTAAAACAAAAACTAAATTTGAATATTAGTTTGAAGTAAGGTACAAATAGGTTTTAATCAATATTAGCTTTATTTTTCACATATTTTGCTAGATTTCAACGCTTTCCACTCTGAAGCTGGCAAACCGCGAGTTCTTTTAAAGTTTTGAAAAATTAAAGGATATTATAATGACTGATTCAAATAGTTTAACCAAAGAAAGGATGCTTGAAGCGATATTAGTGGTCTCTCTCACCTTAATAGAAACTTGTAATGGGCATGTAAAGAAACAAGTGCTAATAATTATCATATATATTCAAAGATATCTTGCGACAGCCTTTTATTCACGGTGGAATGACGTCATTTGACCAAATGTTATATGGCTATAGAGACAATGAAAATCAGTGCATATGATAAAACATGGTATGTGTGCACTTTGAGAAGACTTAACAATTGAAAGGTTTTGTAACAATAGCCTCAACTGTTACATCAACTTGTAAGATACGCGTCTTAAGCCTGAAACAATATTTTTCAACAATATAAGAATGTTCATATTTAGCCTCAGAACAATACATGTGTTAAATCGTTGTTTAATGGGATGGCTAAAAACTCTACTAATTCCCTTTTTTCTCGATTTGTCTTAAAGAAAAACCGGACCGTTAGTAGAAGCCATGGTTGTAAAATGTTGCTCAGGTGTTTGGATCTGGAGATATGTATAATGTTATATTTATGCAACTTCTGACTTAAAAACAACATGTGTGCGGTTTCTTATAGAAAACCACATCGGGCTATCTGCTGTGTCCACCGAAGGGAATCGAACCCCTGATTTTAGCTTTGTAAACCAGAAAACTTACCGCTGTCCAACCGGGAGACTTAAAACAACGTCTTTTAAGGTTATAGATGAAACTTGCTGAAATAATGTAACGTCTTATAATGTTGTTTTTAAGCAACTTGTGGCTCTTTATAAATGTTTGTACCATAACGCCTTGTAAGGGTTGTTTTTTTATTAATGGTTGTACTATAACGCCGTTTAAAAATTTTTATGAATGGTTGTACCATAACGCCTTGTAAGGGTTGTTTTTTTATTAATGGTTGTACTATAACGCCGTTTAAAAGGATTTTTATGAATGGTTGTACCATAATACCTTGTAAGGTTTTTTTTATGAATGGTTGTACTATAACGCCGTTTAAGGATTTTTATGAATGGTTGTACCATAATACCTTGTAAGGTTTTTTATGAATGGTTGTACTATAACGCTTTGCAAGTTATGTTTTATGAATGGTTGTACCGTAACGCCTTGTAAGGTTTTTATGAAAGGTTGTACCATAACGCCTTGTAAGGTTATTTAATGAAAGGTTGTACCATAACGCCTTGTAAAGTTATTTAATGAAAGGTTGTACCACAACGCCTTGTAAAGTTATTTAATGAAAGGTTGTACCATAACGCCTTGTAAAGTTATTTAATGAAAGGTTGTACCATAACGCCTTGTAAAGTTAATG
>NW_013666977.1:197476-219501 GCF_000517525.1 Limulus polyphemus
CATAACGCCTTGTAAGGTTATTTAATGAAAGGTTGTACCATAACGTCTTGTAAAGTTATTTAATGAAAGGTTGTACCATAATGCCTTGTAAAGTTATTTAATGAAAGGTTGTACCATAACGCCTTGTAAGGTTATTTAATGAAAGGTTGTACCATAACGCCTTGTAAAGTTATTTAATGAAAGAGTGTACATAACGCCTTGTAAAGTTATTTAATGAAAGAGTGTACATAACGCCTTGTAAGGTTATTTAATGAAAGGTTGTACCATCATTAAATAACCTTACAAGGCGTTAAAGGTTGTACCATAACGCCTTGTAAAGTTATTTAATGAAAGGTTGTACCATAACTCCTTGCAAGGTTATCTAATGAAAGGTTGTACCATAACAAGGTTATTTAATGAAAGATTGTACCATAACGCCTTGTAAAGTTATTTAATGAAAGATTGTACCATAACGTCTTGTAAAGTTATTTAATGAAATATTGTACCATAACGTCTTGTCTTTATTAAACTACTTGCTCTAAATCAAAATCTTTCAAGGCTATTTTTATATAACTCGTCTCTTTCCAAAAGACTTCAGTTTTTTAAGACTACTTTAAATAGACTTTTCGTGCTTGGAAATGTAACGAATTGAAATTTAAAACGATCTCAATCCAAAAACTTATATAAGCATTTAATAAGAGTTCCGCGACATCAGAAACACTCGATATGAATATAATAAATAATTATCGTAGAAAGGTTATAAAAAGAATATCAGCCTTGACCTTTGCGATAGAGTCTTCGATAGTAAGAAGATATGTGAGCTGTATTCCGACTGGAGTCAACACCTTGTCAGTAATGTTGGCAAGACTTGCAGTGCATACTCAATTACTGAATCGAAATAGCTTCAAACTAAGGAACGTCGTTTAATATGATAATGTATGGCTTAATTGGTTCGTACTTTATCTCCCACATGTCAGTCACTACAGCGCCCGTGATTACGCGTGGAAGTTTATGCATACTAAATAAGGAGGCGGAAGAGAGGTACGGATACAACGTTTCATGACAACTATTATATATGACGTTCTAGGACCTTTTAACCCAAAGATGCAGATCTAAATAAATCTCCGTCACGTGTCTCAGCTCCGTGGTTTTCAGCCTGTGCTCCGTGGAACTCTAGAACTTCGTGAGCATTATGGGGGGAGGGGAGGGGGGGAACAAGATACGATATAATGTTCGATAAGTTTTTAAAAATGCTGAAAAACCACTATATCACAGAGACACACAAAGTTCGTAAGTTTACGGACTTGCAACGTTAAAATCCGGGGTTAGATTCCACGCGATGGACACGGCAAATAGCCTAATATGGCTTTGATCTAAAAGGAAAAAAAAAGTTGAACCCTTTTGACCATAAAGCGGAAACAAGACACAATAGCAGGACTGTGATCGCATTGTCTTTCGAGCTGTAAAACATCCGGTCCTCACGTTCTTATCATTATACAGTTACTCAAAGGTCGGGGGGATTTTATGTCACCTCATGAAGACTGCATTTCGAAATAACGCAATTAATTAATGTGTTTTTTTTACTACAATTGCTGGGAATCAGCAGTCGAACAATATTTCAAAATGAAAATTCACTTATCGCGAAATGCTATTTCTAGATAAACACGAAGCTATATTTACACAATTACTTGAAGACTGATGGTAAATTTGAACTAAGTTATAACCTTAATGCTTCCTTATTTCTAAAATCAGTACCGTAAAGAACGGAAGCAATCTTTACTTTAACACGTAACATCATGAATTTGTTAAACGTACAGTCAGTTAAAATAACTATTAATCTTTTAAGCTCATAATTCTCAGTACAATCCTCACAATACATTGATTATTTGTAAATTTCTTCGTGTAATATTTGATTATTCTGTTAGTAAAATGTTGTTACTACAACGTAAGAACAACAGTTCAAGAGCCTCCATCTTTATCCCTAACATAGTTAGAATAAGTAGAGTTGTTTGAAAAGACGATGACGTTTTCCAGCCACATTTCCTTGAAGAGATTCTCTTCTTGTATGACTAACAGCTAAAAATGTTGTTACTACAACGTAAGAACAACAGTTCAAGAGCCTCCATCTTTATCCCTAACATAGTTAGAATAAGTAGAGTTGTTTGAAAAGACGATGACGTTTTCCAGCCACATTTCCTTGAAGAGATTCTCTTCTTGTATGACTAACAGCTAAAAATGCATCACATTATAAAACCCCGACATACGTCACAAGCTGAGCAAGTATTTTATTTCAAAAACGGAAAAAAAAGTAAAAATAACCAGAATGATTCGTCCTTAAGGAACATCTAGCTGAGCACTGATTCTATGGCAATACAATAGCGTCGCTTTCGAGAAGAACCTACAGGAAATAGGCAGAATCTAAAGAAAGGCACACAATTCTTTGCCCCAACTTACTTTCAGAATTGTTCATAAAAAATTCGTATATTAAAGTTATTTCAAGCATACGTAAATTAATTTCACATTCAAACTTAACACAGTTCTGTAATCATGGAAATACAGAAAATTTATATTAATAATAGAATAAGAAGGGATTTATGGGGATTATACTGTATCGTGAGGGTTTTTTCACATATATTTTAATTCTACCTGTAATGCATGCTTATATATCAACGGAACAGTGCTGTCTTTCTAAACACTTAAATCACGCTGAATGACGTATTTATAACGTAGTTTAAGTATTGTTAAATAAATAAACAATATAATGCACGAACGCTATATATATATATAACGGGTTTTATCCGTTTGATACGGACTTTTAGATATACAGTAATGACTGAGAATAGCATAGGGCATTATATTCTCCAATAAGTATCTAAATATATTCCATTAGATCACACTTTAGTAGTCAGTACTTAAAAACAGAACAGAAATTTTAGTTTTAGTAAATAAGGAAAAGTTTTAGGACTTGCTATAAGACAGCAGAAATGTTTGTTTTAACGCAACACGAATCCGTAGATAACATAGTGTAACTTATATTCTGAATACGTTGCTTATTTACACGCTAGAAAAATACCAATGACTATTTAACCCAAAAAATAACGATGAGGGTCAACATGGACCTCATTACAGAGCCCCTAATGACATGCGGGTCTAATACAAAAATACTCCGTTAATATTGCAGGTGACTCCATTTGTTATTGCTGGAGTTTCTTATGTATTGTGGCCCCCTTTTTTATTTGAGGGGGAAGATCTTTACGCTGATTGTTTTAACATACAAAAAATGTATTTAATATTATGTAATATGTGAACACCACTGGTAGTGAACTGTATAAAAACAATAATTTGAGGGTTAAGTAATGGTTTTGATGAACTTTCCAAACGTAAGTCATAAAACTCTTAGATTTTTGTGAAACAACTTTAAAAAATCCTGTATTTGTAAAAAGATAAAAATACGATCATGAACAAAACTAATCGAGTACAAATAGAAATGTAGTTACAATTACTACTGTAAATAATATGAACTAAAGTGAAAGAATAGAAATTTAAATACATTTGCGATTGCTGTAAAGTTAACTATTCAGGAAAGATGCTACTTTATCATGAATATTGTACTTACTCTTAAGTAACAACATTAATGTGTAGCTACAAAAATACTGAAGATACAAAAGACAAAAACAACACTCACGTGATTATGTTAACGGGTACTACAAGCGTTTTTGTTTAAATATAGCGTCTTCTTAAAATACGTAAGATGGTCTCAATAACGATTTTAGTGAAAATGTCTGAAAATGAAGCAACATTAATATAATTCGATGGTGTCCCCCTCTAGTGACAAGTTTGGTATTATAAATCAATTTAATTTTTAAGGCAACTAACATTAATTATTCGAGAACTCTTCCCTAATTTTTGGAACTTGCAGGACCAAGCTTGGCAGGTTTACTTGTGTACTGGTGGAGTGTCTCTTAACAGGTTTATTTTGCTCGGGTGATGATCCGTTTATGGTAGCTAGAGAAATAACTGAGCATAACGGAGGATCTTGATACCTACGTTGAGGCCTCTGTAAATCATAAGGAGGCCTTTGAACCCCATAGCTCGAATATTTCATACTAGCGCAGACAGCTCTCGAGTAGCTTTTCGCGAAATTAAAAAACAAACAATTTCGTGTTAGTAGACACCAGTATTTCTTGACTTCATCAATCATTATTTTAAAACGAGGGGGAAATCTTAAAATAATTCCAGCGAATTGTTTTAATCGATGCTTGCCACTTGAGGAGAAGTGGAAAGATGGCCAAACAGTAGTCCAAAAGATCTGGATTTTTTCTTTAGAATTAATTACTTATTCCTTTTTTTTTATAACGTTTGAGAATTTGTTTGCTCGTTTTAAAGCAAAATCAACAGGGACTATCTGCCATGTCCACCTAGGGGAATCGATCCCTTGCTTTTAGCGTTATAAACCCCTTAACTTAACGCTGTCCCACCAGGGAACCACGTTTTGGAAGGAGATATTTTATTATCCATTAAATTGCTTGTTTCTATTGGTCAATTCTTTATATTGCTTTTATGGGAAATGTTTATTTGTTCAGCGCAAAGCTTCACACTGGCGGGGGGGGGGGGGAATACAGAAAATAATAATAGTTATAATCTCGTATAAAAATGCAGATAAAAAAAGATTTATTTATTTTTTACAATGGTAAACACAATATAAATTTTTACATACTTGATATTGATATGTTCAACCTGAACGGCACTTTATGCGACACAGTAGAAGAATCTGTCAGATCAAAGATCCATAAAATTCATTTATAGCCGTCCCTAATTTTGAGCTACTGAGCAGAATGAAGACGCCTGTCGATAGCATATGCCATCACACAGATGAAATTGTGTATTATGTTTAGGAGCATCGCAGCGCGAACCTTAGACCTTTCGTTTTGCATCCCGGTATGCTAACCGCAAGGGCACGCCCAGCCCACATTTTTTAAAACCCTAAGTAATGTAACATAAACACACTTGCCAAGTAGTTGAATATTTAGTTTCCTCAGTCCTTTGTAATCTAACTTAAATATTATTAATATAAACATAACAAAAATCAGCCCTAAATCACAAGTGTATTGACCAATAAAATAGCTTTTTTTTTTCCTATTAAGATATAAAGTGAATTTTTGAATTTCATATTACGTGTTCCTGTATACTTAAGTGGCAGCTGATGATGGATGGCCTGAGCTGTGTTATATCAATTAAATGAAATTTTATTGGCCTATATAACACAATACCATTAAAAAACACTTGAATATGTTACAAGTAAGAGCAGACACAGACAATTAAACATTAGTATGAGTAAAATTCAGGATCATTGGTATGAGTCCATACGGAGCTCATCGGCTTTCTAAACAATGTTTTTAAACTGTCGTTTCATGAACTTACTTGTGGATCCATGACTTTCTTCGATGCGGGATCCCTAATTAATATATTATTCACATAAAAATGTAAATAAAACTACCATGATAACTGCAATTAATTTCACTAATTACAACGTATTTTACATAGAAAATGAATGATTTCATCTTTTTTGACATTTCCTTACTCTTAGAGTTGTTTAAGGCAAAACATAAAAATAACTCAATATGCTAAAATATGTATACCCTACCAGTAGTGAACGGTATAAAAAGTTGATAACCTGAGAGTTAACACGGAGTTTCGTTTGTGACGTAAAAGGCTGACATATGCTTGAAAAGTATTACACATAACTACAATAGTATCATTATGCCGCCAAATGTTATTCCGCGTCTAAATCTTATTGTAGTTGGCACAATTACGTAACAAATCATAGCCCCCCTTCCAAATTCTATTTCTGTTCTTCATAATTTTAAAAACAAAAGAATGAAAATGATAATCTCTTCACTTGGTCAATCAATCCAGAGATAATTAAGAAAATGTTACTTTCAAAGATAAAATTTAGTAAGCCTTTTGTATATTCTTTGGAAACATTGAATGTTTAGTCTCATTTACGTCACGCCACGTAGGGTTAGGATTTGAATAAGACATAATTTAAAGAAATACTGGGATGCATTAGTTAGACCAGTAGTTGTTAAGAAATGCAAGTCCCCTACAATTAAACAACTATTTCTCCTTGCTAACACTTGAAGAATAATTTTTCTCTTACCGCTTCCCTAAAGACTCAGCAGTAAGTCTGAAGGCTTATACTATAACACCATTTTCCGGGTTTTCATATACGTTGTGGGAAAAGCACATATATAGTTAATTCTGTAGCTTTGCGCCTAACAACAAACATACAGGTTCTCTCTTTTTTTTTCTTTTTTTTTTTCTAAATCTAGCATTTGTTTTCCAGAGAATAAAGAACCATCACGTAATAATGTGAAGTGACAAAATTAAAATTATCATATGATGTTTCAAAACTTTGTTTTCTAAGGCCACGAATCACTATTAAGCCTAGAATACAGTTCTGATGGTAGTGCATCGTCTTTTCACATTTTGAAGTTAGGCCTTGAAATGAACAGCATGGATGATTCAGTTTGATTTAACTTAAAGAAGAGCAAAAACATGAAATATATAGCAAATATTGGTGATTTTGTAAAACCTGAGTTACTTGTTAATCCAGTAAATTTTCAGTATATTTTCAACTGTTATTACTCAAAACTTCAAGAAACATTTTCGATCATACAGTTCCAGATAATATTTATAATTGTACATAACAATGTGAGGATTATTTTGCGTGAATATTATTTGTTTTTATTATAATCAGGTTCATAATTCTTTTTCTGGAAAAAGAGTTGATTTAGTTATTCGATTATATTTAGTAAATAGGTAAAAGGTGGCGCCCTTTACTAGTACAGTAAAAACTCATGAACTGGTTATAATGTTTTGTGTTGTTTCAATTTAACAGATTGGTAGATATAAAAAATAAAACTACACTTTCAAAGGAGGGGTGAGTTATAATAAAAAAGAAAATAAAAGTCAACTCAAAATTTCTCGAAATGTTCTAGAAAAACAGATATATTTCCTAGTATAAAAAATAAAAGAATGCGAAAAATATACAAGTTTTGTAAAATTCAATGTAGATACAGCGACATCTGTTGATAATATATAGTACTAGGGATGATATCACTAACTTTTGGCTATACAATAAAAAAACACGGATATCAAATTTAAGAATTATATAACACAACCGTTAGATTAATTCCAATTAAAAGTAGTTATCACAGTATTTAACCTTTTTTGTGCATCATTCAAACTGTTATTAACACGAGGTGTCGCTTAAATTTGATAGTAACAAAATTAATTGCACTTCAAGCTCTGGTTTTATTTCGTAAGCGTTAACAAAAACTCAACGGTTACGAATAAGTGCATTAATTGAGCATTTAGTGAAAGTATTACTATAGAGTGGCTTCTAACATCAGTGTTAAAATATGTGTGGATTGATTTTTTCATTGTGAGTATTAGGTACTACGTCAAATTTTGCTTATTCTTTGTCACTTCTGAAATTAAATAGCAACTATTAAATCAAAACAGAATGTTACTTAGGATAAAACAATTTTAAAATCAACACCAATGATAATAACCAAGATATGTTACTTTCCAAAGTAGCACAAATGTATAAACCAGAGAACCACTGTATCGCTCTAATTTTGTTATAACACTGAAAACAAAATTATCAAACCGCTGTACTTTTCCAGTTTCGTTATAACACTGAAACAAATTATCAAACCACTGTACCTTTCCAGTTTCGCTATAACACTGAAAACAAAATTATCAAACCACTGTACCTTTCCAGTTTCGTTATAACACTGAAAACAAAATTATCAAACCACTGTATTTTCCAGTTTCCTTATAACACTGAAAGCAATATTATCAAATAAATGTACCTCTCCAGTTTCCTTATAACACTGAAAATAAAATTATCAAACCACTGTACCTTTCCAGTTTCCTTATAACACTGAAAGCAATATTATCAAATAAATGTTCCTCTCCAGTTTCCTTATAACACTGAAAACAAAATTATCAAACCATTGTACCTCTCCAGTTTCCTTATAACACTGAAAACAAAATTATCAAACCACTGTACCTCTCCAGTTTCCTTATAACACTGAAAACAAAATTATCAAACCACTGTACCTCTCCAGTTTCCTTATAACACTGAAAACGCTGTCATGTGTACTTTAATTGTACTAAGAAGCCTTATTAGGGTATCTGAGTATATAAAATAGAAATATTCCAAAATTTTGGTAAGTTGTTTTCTCATTTCGGATTCATTTTTCTAATTTGATTATATTTCATGCACTCTTTAGTCCTAGTTAATAAGATATGCACCAACTTTAGTTCTACCACATGATAAATAAGTTTGTTAGCAGAGCGATTTAGAACTTCTAACATTTTATCTGTCTAACATTGAACTGACAGACTAAAGGGAAGGAAGCTAGTCAACAGTGGTCACAACCAACTCTTGAAAGGAAGCTAACCAATAGTACTTACAACAAACTCTTGGAAGAAAGCTAGTCAACAGTGGTCACAACCAACTCTTGGAAGGAAGCTAGTCAACAGTGGTCACAACCAACTCTTGAAAGGAAGCTAATCAATAGTACCCACAACCGACTCTTGGAAGGAAGCTAATCAATTGTACTCACAACCAACTCTTGGAAGGAAGCTAGTCAACAGTGCTCACAACCACCTATTTGAAGCAAGCTAGTTAACAGTGCTCACAACCAACTCTTGGACTATTCTTGCGGCGCACTTACGATCCTAAAGTGCGGAATGCGTTTTTACTGCAACGGGTCATGAACCATAAATCTTTAGATTCACAGTCCAGGAAGAATAACTACGAGCTCACACCTGGCCCCAAGTGTCAAATAGAATATCACAACGAAAGAAAGGTATAATTTTTTCTCTTTTTTTTTTTTTACTTAGGGTTCTTTTACGTAGTGACACTTTCACCGTTAACATTCCAAAGAATTTCCTTTTCGCGTTGGTGCTGCTTTCAAACTATTGATATGTCATCCATATTTCTTCCAAACTTGTAGTCTAAGACTATAATTAAACATTTCGTGGGTTAAAATGATATCACGATTGTACACAGTCAACAAGGCTCCGTAATCTGCGTCAGTCAGTATAAGTAATACATTTGATTATTTCATCTTATTAGACAACTTTTAACACCAGAAAGTTTTGGGTAGGTTACGTTTTATTGACTAATTAGTTCATAAGCTTATTCAGGCTTCAACTATAGTTTAACTAAAGTCACTATGGGCATGTGCCTTTCGTGATAAGTTAATGTGTTCCCTAAGTGTTGCCACCTAGCTGGTGTTGATTTTAATTAGTTACTACATTTGCTGAACTAAGTAACACCTGGTGCTAGGAAAAGTTCATCTATATTGCTAACTATGAGATTAAGGGTTAAGGAATGATCACTAGCCATGCAGCAGAGAGAGAGGGAAAAAATTAATTAAAGTGAAATTCAATACTAAAACATGCTGCTTTGTTCAAGAAAAGAAGAAGAATTAATAAAGCCTTCGCACGTGTGATTAGGAATTTAGCCTCGTGCTTCAAGCACGTGGATTTATTCCTCTTCTAAACTTTTGTTTGCTAAAACACCTTCGTTATGTTGCAGCTGGCTCTGTACATGAATATATTCAACACAAAAAGCGGGAAAAACATGAGAGAATGAATATGGGAAACCATATAAAGCAATGAGTTAGCTTGGGTTTCGATTTTGGAATTAATAATGATATTGATATTAAAATAAAATAATTCCAAAGACATAGGACGCAGTACTGTATATACAGCGTTTTGTTATCAACCTGTTTGACCGATTAAAGCAAATCAGTTTATATAAGAAAACTTGATTTTTTTCTTTTCTACCAAACTCTTCTTTAAACTTGTTTCGTAGCATCTTAAAAAGAATAACTTATATATATATAACATGTAGTTTTAATTCGACAAACCTAATAACATGGCTGATATAATTGTAAGGTTACAGGCCCGGCTTCAGTTGGTAGGTAACAGCCTAGGATTACAAAATCAACAAACGTTTTATAGTAATTTTACTTCCAATTAAAACGAGTATCTCGCACTCGCTTTGTGTAATTGTTTTCGTCTCTTACAGACCTTTGTTTATTTGTCATTGAGCACGAGGCTACACAATGGGCTATCTGTAGTGTGTCTACCACGGGCATTGAAAGCCGGTTTTTAGCGTTATAAGTCCACAGATTTACTGCTGAGCCACTAGGGGCCTTACATACCTTTATTTGTTTGTCGTTGTGCTCATAGCTACACAATGGGCTATCTGTGGTGTGTCTACCACGGGTATCGAAATTCGATTTTTAGCGTTATAAGTCCACAAATTTACTGCTGAGCCACTAGGGGCCTTACATACCTTTGTTTGTTTGTCGTTGAGCTCATAGCTACACAATGGGCTATCTGTGGTGTGTCTACCACGGGTATTGAAATTCGATTTTTAGCGTTGTAAGTCCACAAATTTACTGCTGAGTCATTGGAGGCCTTACAGACCTGGAAACTGTGTTCGTAAACATACATACATACTCTAAATTAATCAACTTAATCATAAAAGAAGCCTCTGTGAAATTCAAGAAATTTACCTTAAACAAGTACTTCACATCTTTACAGATGAAAAAAAAAATGATAAGGAAAATTAAATTCTAAATTTAAATAGCTTGAGGTAAGATATAGATAGGTCTGGTAAAGAAAAACCTTACTAGAAACTACAATATTTTGTTCATGTAATGTAATGTAATGTTTACCAGTGATAATGGTAGAAGGATTCCGTCGGGGACAGCATTTTAAAATTTTGCCTATGACGGAAAAATACCTAAAACCAGCCCTATGAGGCTGACTTAATCACATTACTGGTATAATCACTTAGCTGACCTGATACCATAACAGATGCAAACACTTAGCTTGCCTAATACAGCTGATGTGACTGGTATAATCGCTTACTTAACATGATAAAGTGACTGATGCGATCATTGGCTTACCTAATAATACAGCTATAATCATGTGACTGGTATAGTCGCTTGCCTAACAAAATACGTTACTTGACTTTTATGTAATGTTTTGACACCTTCTTAGGGACACATATTAGCCCCTATAATAGATTTTGTTTGTTTGTGTGTTTGGTTGTTTTTGAATTTCGCGCAAAACTACACGAGGGCTATCTGCGCTAGCCGTCCCTAATTTAGCAGTGTAAGACTAGAAGGAAGGCAGCTAGTCCTCACCGCCCACCACCAACTCTTGGGCTACTCTTTTACCAACGAATAGTGGGATCTACCGTCATATTATAACGCCTCCACGGCTGAGAGGGCGAGCATGTTTGATGGGATGGGGATTCGAACTCGCGACCCTCAGATTGTGAGTCGAGCGCCTTATCCACCTGGCCATGCCGGGCCCCTATAGTAGAGCTCTGGATTTCCGAGTTGGCGAACCGGGTTTGAATCTGTACAATACTACAAAATATTCCCCACATTTTAAGCTGTGAGTGCGTTAAAAGAGTAACAGTATTTTTTTTTAGTATGAATGGTGGATGGTAGAGTGATGCTGACTGGCTGCCTTTCTCTGGTTAATTGTTCAAATTAAGGGACGGCAGCAGATACAAAACAGCTAGGATCCCAAATTCTTGTGCAGCGCTTTCCAAAAATGCGATCTGTAGTGATATTTAAGTCAGCCGGTATCTAATTTCATCCGTGTTTGTTCTTACACGAAGCTATCTTTTCTTCCATTCAAATATTATTTATGCTTTTTTAAACTTGTTCAGCCTACCTTTAGAAAAAAAAATAGACATGAAACATAAAATATAAGCTTAAGTTATTTTTAACTGTATTCCTCGCCATAGAAATACATAGGGGGTCAGAGGTAAGTCTCCGGACTTGTAATGCAAAAAAAATCCGTGGTTCGATTTCCTACGATGGACAGAATGCAGATAGCTCATTGTGTAGCTTTACATTAAAACAAAAACAAAAAATATCAGCCTGTTCAAAATGTTGGACCATGTTCTTGACTTTCATGTTTTTAATGAATTATACATCACCTTTTTTTAGACACTCTGTTTACAAACGTTCAAATGTATAGACCATTTCTTTCCCACATATGTTAAGGGTGTGGAGTACAAAAGAAAAAGAGTCGTCTGCCTTATGACGATATTAACCCGAAATTTTTACCTTAACAAATTTGTTTTTACGAATTCGTGAATTAAAAAGTCAGGAGCTGTTTTATTTGATATTGCGAAGATATAATGTTTGATCCTATTGTTCTTTCTTTTGCCACATTTAATGATGAGCACATATTGAAGATTCGTCCTGTGTACTTTTACCTACCCTGGACGAAACAATTAAAGAATAGTCGTCATTTGTAACATTATAGTTAAGACAATGCAAAACTATTGATATAATATAATGTAAATTAAAATCATCTCCGCCCTCAATTTATCGTTATGCAAATCGGGCATCTGATGGTCAGTCATTTGATCTGAAATACCATTCAACCAATGCTATATAGTAGTGTCACAACATCTCTCAGTCTTCATTTTGTAGTGAGCTACAAAGTTCTCCAAAATGCTTATGTCTCGTCTAGACCTCAAAGAAAGTGCTTAGATATTTTCAGTGTATGCAGCGCATGTACTGTCGGCTCCGAAGTTCGCAAAGAAATATTTATACCTAACATCACTTTTAAGAATATGAAACATACATAGGCCTGCGTGTAAGCAAACTGATTACGTTACAAGCAACGTTCCAGTTTGCGTCACGTTGCCTAGGCAACGTGATGCCGCGTGCACCTGACCTCCAGATCATCCGTTCGTTATAAAAAGTAGCTAAGGCATGCAACTGTAGAATTGAATCAAAACTAGCCACTAAAA
Source organism: Limulus polyphemus (assembly GCF_000517525.1). Classification (NCBI taxonomy): domain Eukaryota; kingdom Metazoa; phylum Arthropoda; class Merostomata; order Xiphosura; family Limulidae; genus Limulus; species Limulus polyphemus. The sequence continues at coordinate 210,333 of NW_013666977.1, forward strand.
ACAGCGCGTCAACTTGTTCCTGATTGGCTGCACACTTCACGTCACGTCACCATGCCAACCAAGTTAAGTCTCGTTTTCATACAGTATAAAACTTTTGAGAAATTACATACCTAGCGAGGAAAATCACTTAAATCACCACAACTTTACATACATATTAATTATACTGATTGCATATTGTTAACGAGATCGTAAACACTATGACTATAATTCTATATAGCAGAATCTCTGTCTTCTTTTGTCTTGTTTGTAATTTGCCTTATTCTATCTTTCAAGGCTAGCAATGACTGGATCAGCAATTACTGTTGTATACTAATTCTATATAGCAGAATCCCTGTCTCTTTCTTTTGTCTTGTTTGTAACTTGCCTCATTTTATCTTTCAAGGCTAGCAATGACTGGATCAGCAATACTGTTGTATACTAATTCTATATAGCAGAATCCCTGTCTCTTTCTTTTGTCTTGTTTGTAACTTGCCTCATTTTATCTTTCAAGGCTAGCAATGACTGGATCAGTTATACTGTTGTATACTAATTCTATATAGCAGAATCCCTGTCTCTTTCTTTTGTCTTGTTTGTAACTTGCCTCATTTTATCTTTCAAAGCTAGCAATGACTGGATCAGTTATACTGTTGTATACTATGCTGAATTTTGATTTTTCTTTCTACGAGAAATGAACACCTTCGTGTATATCTAACTCTAAAAATTTTCATCTTTTCAAATTAAATTATTTTATTTTGTGACACAGGTGTACAACTAATACCAGGTACAAGTAACTCGCTGCCTTTACCAAGTTCATGGAACAGAGCGAGCTGCAAGAATTTTTACTGCCAACCAGGAGGACTAAGGTCAGGAGCTGGAACTAGAAAGATTTTATTTGGTTATAATTTCGCGCAAAGCTACTCAAGGGCTATCAGCGCATCCGTCTCTAATTTAGCAGTGACAGACAAGGAGAAAGGCAGCTAGTCAATACCACCCACCGTCAACTCTTGGGCTATTTTGTACCAACGAATAGTGGGATTGACCGTCTAATTATAACGTCCCACGAGACGGCAAGGAGAAACAAATCCATACACAAATAGACAATCTGTCAAGAACAGAATTTATCATCAAAAAAAGAAATTGATTGAAAATTTAATGCAAAAGTTTTTTCACCAACCCCTTTAGTGCAAGAGATAATGTAAGGAAAACGGAAGTTATAACAACCGGAAAGTCAAAACCGAAACTGTAGTTAGTGAGTTCTTACAAGAAAGCAGGAAATTAAAAAGAGTTGAAACGGTGTGCAATTGTGAGTGGATCTGTGGAACAAACAAATTATGTTGCTGGCCGTGTATACTTTTCGTCAATAAAAAACGTGTGGTAAAAGGCGGGATACCACGAACTAAACAAGTTACACAATGTCTGCAGACGTCACGAAATTAGCAAGAAACACCTAGCAGTTTTTATACAGTTACAAACATTTGGAAAAGATCCCATTCATCTTCAGTTATACGAGCAATGGAAACCTATTGCAAAACAACAGAATGAAAACGTTCGTCAGAATCGTGTTATTTTGGAAAAACTAATTCGTATTGTATGTCATCTCGGAGAAAGAGAGTTAAATGACTAATCAGGAGACTTCCTTGGTTCACAGCAATTTTCTAGAAAACTTAGAATTCGAGTTCGATCTTTCACTCAAGCAGCATTTAGAAACTTCAACAGTCTTTTCTGGAACGTCGAACATAATTTAGAAAGACCTCATCGAAGCAGTAAGTAATGTCCAACTTGATACCACAGAAATTAAGGAAGAACCATTCGTTGCTATTCTGCTTGATGAAATCTCAGATATTGCCAACAAGTCTCAGCTTTTGGCTGTACTGCGTTACGTGACTAAGGATGGTGATGTTGCAGAACGTTTAACTGGTTTTAGTGATCTCAGTAGTGATCAAACTGCAGTCTTTTCCAACGTGTTAAAGAGGTGTGCCAGAAGTTTAAATGTGGTGGTAACTTGGTACTTCAGACATACGATGGTGTTCGCGAAAAATTCCCTTAAGTCGTGGCCTCAGTTGTGCAGCATATCGGATATTGTTCAAAAATGTAGAAGGAATATTTGGGTTTTTTCTCTCGTTCTCCAAAGCGGGCTGAACATTTCCGAAACATAGTTAAATGAAGACTGCCTTCTGTTTGTACCACAGAATGTCATTTTCATTCGAGGCTTGTACCAACTTTCAGTATTTCTCCTGAGCTAGAGGTTTTCTGACCATACTTGGTGATTTTCTATAACGACATATTCCAAGAGACGGAAGTATTGATTAACGTCCTTCAAGCCAAGATGTATTCAGCAGATTCGTGACACATTAGAACGAATTCGTCAAAAGCGACAAACTTTTAACGAGTGTTGGAAAGAGGTGTCGGAGCTAGGTGCACATAACCCTCGGAAAAAAAAGAACCAAAAAAAGAAAGCTCAAAACCCCAAGAAATGTGTAAGTGTCTCTTGTTTGAGGCCTTTGACAACATCAGCAAACAACTACCGGTACGTTTTCAAAGCGTAGTAAAAACTGAATTTATTCAGCTGCTAAATCCACATTTCCTCGATGATGCCCTCACATCCCTGGAATTATTCTATCCGAATACATTTGACAACATCAGCGAACAACAACCGGTACGCTTTCAAAGCGTAGTAAAAACTGAATTCATTCAGCTGCTAAATCCACATTTCCTCGATGATGCCCTCACATCCCTGGAATTATTCTATCCGAATACATTTGACAACATCAGCGAACAACAACCGGTACGCTTTCAAAGTGTAGTAAAAACTGAATTCATTCAGCTGCTGAATCCACATTTCCTCGATGATGCCCTCACATCTCTGAAATTATCCTATCCGAATACCTTTGACATTAGTCGATTTCACTCTGAACTATGTGCTGTATATAACTCAAAACAGTTGCAAGGAAAATGTGCTTTTCACTTGCATAGAACTATTCATAGTGTTTTTCACTTATATACAACTATTCAAAGTGCTTTTCATTTGTACAGAACTATTCAAAGTGCTTTTCACTTGTACAGAACTATTTGTTCAAAGTGCTTTTCACTTGTACAGAACTATTTGTTCAAAGCGTTTTTCACCTGTATACAACTATTCAAAGTGTTTTTCACTTGTATACAACTATTCAAAGTGCTTTTCACTTGTACAGAACTATTTGTTCAAAGCGTTTTTCACTTGTATACAACTATTCAAAGTGTTTTTCACTTGTATACAACTATTCAAAGTGCTTTTCACTTGTACAGAACTATTCAAGGTGCTTTTCACTTGTATAGAGCTATTCAAAGTGCTTATCACTTGTATAGAACTATTCAAAGTGCTTATCACTAGTATAGAACTATTCAAGGTGCTTTTCACTTGTATAGAGCTATTCAAAGTGCTTATCACTTGTATAGAACTATTCAAAGTGCTTATCACTAGTATAGAACTATTCAAAGTGCTTATCACTAGTATAGAACTATTCATATCTTGGGTTTACATACTTACTTCTCCGAGGCCAACAAGTTGACTGCTTAATTTTTTACTATACCCTACGTTACAGCCAAAGTGGAAAGGTCATTTTCAACTGTAACGCGCATTAACACATTCACATGCAACATCCAGAGCAGTGAATGCCTGTCCAACTTAGCCTTAATAACTATCGAAAATGAACTGCTTAAGTATGCCAGATGTTTACGACTTGGTAACAAAAACACTTTTTTTAAAAAATACAAGAATAGACTTCTATTTCAGCAGCAAGTTATAGTAATCACACATAGTTGGTTTATTTGACCATCATGACCATGTTAAAAAAAATAAAACTTCTTTAGCTGTCATCTACAATGTTGTTAGTTGTCTTACTAAAATGCCACTGAATATATCACGAGATAAATAAAAAATTGGTAATTTAAAAACATGCAAATAGGGATTGTAAAAAAGTTAAGTAAACAAAGCTGTAGGCATTATTTACTGAAATTACAAACCCCTATTTTGGCTCCATGATGTTACCTAGAATTACATTTGGTGGAGTCAAAATAGGAATTTGTAGTTTGAGTAAATAATGTCTACAATATCTCCAGCCTTGTTTGCTTACTTTTTTTACGATCCCCTATTTGCAGGCTTGTAAGTTTCCATTTTTTTTATTTATCTTGTTTGCTGGCTTTTTTTATGCTCAACTATGGGCAAAGGATTACTTGATATGGTAGCTAACTTTATACGTTGTAATGATCATAAACAAAGTTAGTAGCTAGTTGGTACGATTCACGATGATTTACTGTAGCTATTGACTATTTGATCGCATTAATTCGAGATGTAAGATGTTATGCTGCAGCTGGAGATTGTCATTGAGATTTGTTTGAGAATATAGTGAGAATTTATAGTTTATGTGTAACTAAGTTATCTATATATAACGCATAGCAATTGGTAAACATATGCCTAGACTAAGACACAACCCTCACTAAGCTTGTATAAAATTATACTAGTAGAAAAGCAATCTTTTCAAATAAAACATATTCGTCTAAAACATCGCTTTAAATAAACCTTCGTGTTTTTAAAGTAATTATTTTACGAATGTGTGTAATAAAATTTAATACTATGTGTACTGATTTTTTTCTCATTCACTTCATACATAATATGAGGCTGGCAGTCATCTAATGTTCACGGGCGCGGCATGGCCAGGTGGTTAGGGCGCTCACTCGTGATCCGAGGGTCGCGGGTTCGAATCCCCGTCACACCAAACATGCTAACCTTCGCCTTTGCTTGCTCCCAAGTCCAGGATGAGAAAGGAGAAGGGTTGGGCGCGGGGCTAGCAACTAACTAGTAACTGCAACAACCTTCCCTTGGCGAGGTGTTGTTGCGGCCCTATGCTCCATTGGGAGTTTACAGGAATAAAAAAAATTTTCATCCATTATTGGCTGGTAATTCCTGTTTCACCCTGTACCCGAGCTTTTTAAATGCACACCAGATGTTTGTAAAAATTCAAATTTCAAAAGGTAATGATAACATCGTTTACACTAGAATTATGAAGTTTTTCAGTTTATGTAGAATATAGAAAAACAAATCTACTTTTCAATACCCCTACGACCTTCGCAGTACCTTATTTAGTATTCTACAAAAGTTTTGGGTGCAATATACCAAACCGTTTCTGTTGTAGGCTGGCCAGAAAATAATAATAAGAAGAATTACAAACAGGCCATTTTAAGCGGATTTTCATTTCCTTGTAATTCTAATATGCATGCTTTTGTTGTAAATTTTTATGTGTACAGCCTCAGCAGTCAGTAGTAAAGGTTTTGAGGTGTTGTTTGAACTGAATCTTTGCTGTTTAAGGTGTTTTTTGCCCAAATGGGCTATTAGAGTTTTGTACAATTCCTTGGTATCTCTATTACGAACCATTATCGTGATTCATGATTAATGTGGAGAACCATTGTTTGAGTGAAAGTCAGCAGGAGTTTGAAAACTCGCTACAAGTGTATAAAATTTTTATCAACAGAAAAAGAATCGCTTCTACGTCAATGGTATAGTTATTAGAATACATTGACAAGGTAGATCATCAACAAGACTATTACCTGATTCTAATTCAGTGCAATCATAGGGTACCTGCACCGCGATTGAGTCAGGTGGTCGCAGATGCAACTGAACGATGTATCAGTAAACAAACGCTTAAGAACATACTTCAAAACACCGTTCTATATTTTTTGATGCCCAAAGAGAAGCATCCTGCTTATAACATGAGGCAATACAACTTGCTTGCAAAGTGATGTAAATAATACCTTCAGTGAACTATCGATGCATAAAATAATATTTTTTTGCAGATGAATTACGCTTCGCATAATGAACAAATTATAAGAATTTACTCATTTGAAAATAAACTGAAATTCCATTGTCACATAAAAAATGTGATACTTCTCATAATGTTTAAGGTATGGTGTGAACAGGAATAAGCATTGGTATGCATAATCTACATCCTGACTGAATGATATTTTAATGTCAAATACTATGAGAACTACATATTCTAACCTTGCTGGTTGGGCATCTTGTGGTCCGTAATGCAAATGATGGATCATACAGCATATGTTTACATCTTTACAATTCAAGGCATTTCACATCGATATGGAGTTTGGTCATCATGAGCAGCCTGGTACCAATGTTGTATACGTAACATTAAGAATGTTGATAAGGTACTTCTGTTTTCAAGGGATCTTTAGTGCCTGGAGTTACTTGTCGGAATGTGACGTGTTTTTCAAAAGCATACATTCTCGATTATGTTAATGTCCAGAGAGCGAGTGGACACTATCCATGGTCAGTCTTTCTCTTTTAGTATACTTTATCGACCAGTTTAGTACGGTGGAGGCGGGCGTTATCATCTCTTAGGTTGAAGCCTGGTTTGTTTGCTTGTAATTAAGCACAAAGCTACACAATGGGCTATCTGTGCTCTGCCCACCACGGATATCGAAACCCGGATCTTAGCGTTGTAACTCCGCAGACATACTACTGTGCCATTGGGGAGACTGATGCCTGGACCAATTACTCCAGCATATGACACCTCAGATAAAATAAGAGAATTATAGGATGTAATTAAACACTATTTTAGAGTAGTGATTTTGTCCTGTCATAGCTAAAATTGTATGAATTCCAATTATCCTTTGTCTAGTGTGTTTTAATTATTGAATAAACAACAAATTCAGTTTTGGGCACAATTTATCTATTTGAATCAGTTTACTCTTGTGCGCAGTTTTATCTTCTTTCTTAATTACACTGGCATGAGAAGTCAGCAAGCTGCACATTATCTTTCGAATGTGAGGACTGGCTAACTGAAGGCAAATTTTTTTCGTACCTATTATTAGGGGTCCGGCATGGCCACGTGGTTAGGGCGCTCGACTCGCAATCTTAGGGTCGCGGGTTCGAATCCCCGGCCCACCAAACATGCTCGCCCTTTCAGCCGTGGGGGTGTTATAATGTAACGGTAATCCCACTATTCGTTGGTAAAAGAGTAGCCCAAGAGTTGGCGGTGGGTGGTGATGACTAGCTGCCTTCCCTCTAGTCTTACACTGCTAAATTAGGGACGCTAGCGCAGATAGCCCTCGTGTAGCTTTGCGCGAAATTCTAAAAACCCAAACCCCTCATTATTAGAGTAAAACTTAGGTGCAAGTATTTTCACACCGGGAATTTACTTGTTGGAAATACGTTGTAGTTTCCATAATTTAGTGCAATGTGTAAAACGCCCATTGTACCAGTCTTGTTTCACTCGTGTCATTGCATTATAAAACAACTGTCCAGATTATACTTAGTGTTTTTCAAACCTGTATAGCATGACTCAAGCTTCTAACCATATAAAGATGTTTACTGCCCCCTATAGCTTTCGTAAATCTTATGCAGTTGTTTAGTGTTATTCGCGGCTGTATAGTGTTATTCCAGATTCTAGCCATCTTCAAATATTTATTATCATTTATAGGTTCGGTAAATTTCATAAAGTTATTTAATGTCACACAAGACCGTATAACCTGACTCAAATTTCCAACCATATACAGATATTTCTGGTCCTACAGCTTCGGTAAATTTTATGCAGTTGTTTAGTGTCATTAGCAACTGTATAATTTAATTGGAGATTATAGCTGTACACAGCAATTTTTCCTCTATAAATTCGGTAAATTTTATGCAGATGCTGAGTATTTTCTAGTGACTGTATAATCTGACTCAAGATTCTGTATATGGCAATAAATATCGAATCTCGAGTCACATTATACACTCGTGAATCCCACTAAACAGTTACATAAACTTCACCGCAACCATAAAATACAATGTATATGGCAAGAACCTTGAGTCAGATTATACACTCGTGAATCCCACTAAACAGTTCATACAATTCACCGCAACCATAAAATACAATAAGTATGTGATTCACGAGTGTATAATGTGACTCGAGATTCTTGCCATATACACATACTTATTGTATTTTATGGTTGCGGTGAAGTTTATGTAACTGTTTAGTGGGATTCACGAGTGTATAATGTGACTCGAGATTCTTGCCATATATTGATATCTACTGTCCTATATAGCTTCAATTTATTTTACGCAACCTAAACAAATGCATGTAAACTATATTTATAATTGTACACTATCACAGCTGTACATAATTACATATAGTTACTCTTAGTCGACTCTCTTCAGAGACAAATAGGACTCTGAAGTGTAACTCCAGTTGCACGCATTGCCTCTAATGAAGTAACATTCGAAATTCGTTAAGGGTGTTCATATTTTCGCCAAATCAATCCACTGCTTTGCTTTGCACGGGAAGCGACACTGTTGGTGAACACAACTAGCCAGATTTTCTAATGGTTGCCATGCCAACCGCCTCCGTTCTGTGAGTTTAGTGTAGATGTAGACGTAATTGCGCCAACGTTTCCACGGCAACCAACGATAGAAATGCATCCTTGTAATTGACCAAAACTTGGGTCGATGGAGTATGAAAAAAATATACATTAGAAATGGCGATGAATGCGAAAAAAATTCTCCTGACATTGATTGATGAGAAGTGTTATGTTTCGAAAATCTTAATTGTTCTCATAACGAAGGTATAGCGTACAATACTTTTCAACCGCGTTAATGAAAAAACAACCTGTAGTAATAGAATAAAATTTCATATTTACACCATATTTTACGGAATGAATATATATCTATAGCATTAACTTAACATCTAAAGAAAAGAAAGTGTAACACAACAACGTTCCCTTACCATTTTTTTTTTTTTTTCAGATTTAAAACTACTAGGCCGAAACAAAACGAATCGTATATAAAGGACAGACAAATATAGCAAGATGATACAAACTACATCGTACAAATGGAAAAATGAAATCTAATAAGAGAAGTATCTAGGGACGTAGAACCCAGCAAGTGATACACTGCCCAGCGGGTTTAATAAGGGACGTATCCTAGGTAAGTAGAACACCAGTAAGTGATACACTGCCCAGCAGGTTTAATAAGAGACGTATCTATGGAAATAGAATCCAGTAAGTGATACACTGTCCAGCGGGTTTAATAAGGGGCGTATCTAGGTAAGTAGAACCCAGTAAGTGATACACTGCCTAGCAGGTTTAATAAGAGAAGTAACTAGGTAAGTAGAACCCAGTAAGTGATACACTGCCTAGCAGGTTTAATAAGAGACGTATCTAGGTA
>NW_013666977.1:220294-246058 GCF_000517525.1 Limulus polyphemus
AGGGAAATAGAACCCAGTAAGTGATACACTGCCTAGCAGGTTTAATAAGAGAAGTAACTAGGTAAGTAGAACCCAGTAAGTGATACACTGCCCAGCAGGTTTAATAAGGGACGTATCTTGGTAAGTAGAACCCAGCAAGTGATACACTGCCCAGTGGGTTTAATAAGAGACGTATCTAGGGAAATAGAACCCAGTAAGTGATACACTGCCTAGCAGGTTTAATAAGAGAAGTAACTAGGTAAGTAGAACCCAGTAAGTGATACACTGCCCTAGCAGGTTTAATAAGAGACGTATCTAGGTAAGTAGAACCCAGCAAGGGATATACGGCCCAGCGGGTTTAATAAGGGAAATATCTAGGTAAGTAGAACCCAGTAAGTGATATACTGCCCAGCAGGTTTAATAAGAGACGTATCTATGGAAATAGAACCCAGCAAGGGATACACTGCCCAGCAGGTTTAATAAGAGACGTATCTAGGTAAGTAGAACCCAGTAAGCGATACACTGCCCAGCGGGTTTAATAAGAGAAGTATCTAGGGACGTAGAACCCAGTAAGTGATACACTGCCCAGCGGGTTTAATAAGAGAAGTATCTAGGTAAGTAGAACACAGTAAGTGATACACTGCCCAGTGGGTTTAATAAGAGACGTATCTAGGGAAATAGAACCCAGCAAGGGATACACTGCCCAGCGGGTTTAATAAGGGAAATATCTAGGTAAGTAGAACCCAGCAAGGGATACACTGCCCAGCGAAAATAATAAGGGAAATATCTAGGTAAGTAGAACCCAGCAAGAGATACACTGCCCAGCGGGTTTAATAAGAGACGTATCTAGGTAAGTAGAACCCAGCAAGGGATATACGGCCCAGCGGGTTTAATAAGGGAAATATCTAGGTAAGTAGAACCCAGCAAGGGATACACTGCCCAGCGGGTTTAATCTCTATTCACAAGCTAGGTGTGTGAATTAAAAACTAGAAATGAAATATGGAGCATAACGATTGGATCTCTTTCCCCAACCTCGTGAAATTCCAGTTTTAATCTACCATTTACCGTCTACAGTTATTTGTGTGAAAATTGCTCCCAACAAACGAGTAATTGATATATGACTTCGAACAAGAAGTGTCGCACATGAAAAACAAGCAAATAACATCAATGATAAGTGAATGTTGTATTTTACGCTTTCATTTACATACAAAAATTAACTGAGGATAATGAATAAAAATGATCTTTTGGTGCATACATATATATATATATATATATATTTGTGTGAATATATCTATATATATATATGCATGCAATGTATGTATAATATATATATGTTTAGACACACACTGGTTGATCACTTTATTAGAAACTATGCCTAATAACGGGTTGGGTTAACTCTTGTCCGAATATTATCCACGATACGACGTGACATATAATCCTTATGGTGCTGGAAGGTTTCCTGAGGGATTTTTCCCCATTCATTCAGTAATAGTGTCTGCAATTTGTGGAGCGATGTAGGCAGAGGATAGTGATGGTGAACGTGTGTTTCACGTTCATCCCAAAGATGCTCAGTTAGATGAAGATCTAGAGAATGTGATGGCACTGGAAGATACCCGAAATCTCCGTCGTGGTCCTTACGTCATGCATGCACAACTTGGACACGGTAGGTGGAAGCATCAGGGTACACATGAAGCATCGATTATGATGTTGAGGTAAGCTGTGGCATTTATTGTCTTCTAAGGGGGTCAAGGTATGCCAAGAAAACGTGCCTCAAACCATGACTACATCCCAAGAAGCCTGGACAGTTGGACCAAACAAAAGGATAAGTAACCAATCACAACATATCTCGCCTTTAGCCAATCCTTATCAATCCAATATCTGTGCTCTTTACACCGTTCTATGTGTGTTTTTCTTATTGGTAACCACGCCTACTATTTTATGCAATGGTCTACTGCCATAGTCCGTTTGTTGCAACGTTCTTTTCAAGGTGTGTTTTGAATTGGTCTATTTAACTGCCTTTCTCCATTAATTGTTTGTGACCACAATTCTCATTTACAGCAGACATTTTACTCAACTTATCCATTGCTGATAAACTCGAATGACCGCTGTCTTGGAGCAGCCTACCAATGAAACTGCCTTAGTCATTGCGATACTTGCTAAAGATTGGTGTGAGCCATAACAGTGGTTTTGTTTTATTTGTATATTCGTGAAAAGTTACACAACCGCTGTCTGCATAAGTCATCCATAATTTTGAATTGATACATTAGAGAAAGGCAACTAGTCTACTGCAACCACCGCCAACTCTTAAACTGATCAAATAGTGGAATTTGGCCGTCCTTCTTATAACGCACTAATAGCCCCATCGTGCAGAGCGCAATATTGCGGCAATGAGACGTGAACCATGAACCTTCTCCCCAACAGTTTGGCTTGCTAATCATTAGGCTACACCTAGTTCTATGACAATGGAATTAAGTAAAACATTCAGTAGTGTTGAACAAAAACAAGTTATCTTAAATATATTAAGAAAATGGCTTTCGGAGACCAAAAGGTTAGGTTGTTTATTTTGAATAATAGAAATATTTAATCAAAATAAGAGCACTTAATGTGAACATAAGAATTTGAAATTTATTTCCATGAATGTAGTTAATTTAAAAATAATGTTACATTAACGATTTTTTGAGGCACTTATTGTCATGATAAAAATATATACTAATACTCAAACCTGAATACAAGATACATATTTCTAAACAAACAATTTATTATACGTTCATTCACTGAACAGTTTAGGTAAAAAAAAGATACAGTATTATTATTATTATTATTAGATTTAGAACACTCACGATTCTGATTAAGCCTGGAAAAGGCATAGAATATTATGAAGAAATCACCAATGAATACCTGCATATCATTATTCAGCAAATGATGTGTAAATAACTTTCGAAATAAAAATAGAAGTTGGGTTTCTGTGGGAATGTTTGATTAACAATCTCTTTGTACGATCAGAAAGTATATAAAACCACAACCTAAGCTCAATTTATGAGCAGGTCCTTCATCAGAAACCAATAATGGAAAAACACATGTAACAGCCGCTATTATTTGACTATAGCATATGAAATCGAAGAAATGAAAACTCCTCAGTGAAAACAGAGAAAAACTTCAACGTTATTGTGATCTACAAGGTGGTTAAGTGATTTAAGTCGTTCAGTGTCCACTTGAGGCTGGTAAATAGATCGGTCCAAAAGAGGAGAAATAAAGAGGGAGTCTGTGAAACAATTCTTTAAGTCTCTAAAGATCTTTTTCACAGTTTTTACAACTTCCAGATGCTCCTGAGTAGAACGAGGATAAAAGTAAGATATCCAAGTTCAGTGTAAAAGTAAGGTATCCAAGTTCAGTGTAAAAGTAAGATATCCAAGTTCAGTGTAACAGTAAGATATCCAAGTTCAGTGTAACAGTAAGATATCCAAGTTCAGTGTAAAAGTAAGGTATCCAAGTTCAGTGTAAAAGTAAGATATCCAAGTTCAGTGTAAAAGTAAGATATCCAAGTTCAGTGTAACAGTAAGATATCCAAGATCAGTGTAATTGTAAGATATCCAAATTCAGTGTAACAGTAGGATATCCAAGATCAGTGTAAGAGTAAGATGTCCAAGTTCGGTGTAAGAGTATAATATCAAAATTCAGTGTAACAGTAGGATATCCAAATTCAGTGTAACAGTAGGATATCCAAGATCAGTGTAAGAGTAAGATGTCCAAGTTCGGTGTAAGAGTATAATATCAAAATTCAGTGTAACAGTAGGATATCCAAATTCAGTGTAATTGTAAGATATCTAAATTCAGTGTAACAGTAGGATATCCAAGTTCAGTGTATCCGTAAGAAGAATAACAAGTCGGCCAACTAAAAAATTTTACTGTAGATTTTAAACATTGATCTTGTTTGATTTGTAAATTAATTGCACAAGTTACCGTTATTGAATTGTTTATAACTATGATAGCACCAATAAGTTCGCGGATAACGGATATGTAGGTGAGCTACTCGGAAACTTGTGTCCTTATGGTCAATTGGAACTGAAGTCACCGTCGCTAAAAGGCAAAAAAAAAAGATAACTACCCTTTATTCTACACAAATTTTGCTATCGCTTCTTGAAAATTCTTAACAACGTCAGACGGATAATCTAAAACTTTCCGTTTGTTTCCTTGTTTTTGTTGGATTGTTGAATTTCGCGCAAAGATACTCGAGGGCTAGTTGTCGTTAATTTTGAAGTGATAGACTAGAGGGAAGGTAAATAATAAACGCCACCCATCGCCAGTTTTTGAGACTACAATGAATAGTGGAATTGACCGTGATATTATAACGTCTGCACGGCTGAAAGGGCGAGCATGTTCAGTGATGAAAGTAAAAGTTTTAGTTTTTGACAAAGAATACTAGCCACGGTTTGATTCATTACTAATACTTTACCACGAAAGGAAGCGTAAAACAAATGCTGTTCTAATAAGCATGAAGAATATGAAACATTTCCTTAAGTCAAACGTTTTCATTTGTTTTTTTTGTAACCAGCTAAAAGAATTACCAAGAAAATGCCTATTAATCTGATATCTCTAGTGTTTAAATTAAAACTCCATTATTCAACCCACAGACCATTTGAAGAATGAGTAGCATTGATAGATTGAATTTCATATTTACTTTTAACATTTTAAAAAGCCTGACTGGTGAATAATTTAAAATAATCAGTTAGTAGCATCAATGTTACTTATTCTTATAATCTATATAAATAAATTTCAACATGTGTGTGTATGTATCTGTTCTTTATACGTTTCCGCATTCCTTGATCAATCAGTACCAAACTTGACACAGTGATACAGGATAACATGAGGAAAGTCATAAGGGGGCCGGTACCCCCCTATCTAATTTCGAAAAAATATCGATGTTGTATATATCCCTCAGCATTACAATGAACTATGTAACCACTATTGTTAGGATTCTTGAAAACAGTATGTCTTTCTTTTCCGTATTGGTACCTTATGTATTTCTATTGCACTTTTAAAGTACAATTTCCTATCCTTTGTTACAAACGAGTTTTTATTTCACCCGTCCAATGGAAGGGTACTCCAGCTAGTCCTACATAAATATAGGCTCACTCTGATCAGTAAAAGACAACTAAATACACCACAGTCGAACTGTTTTTGAAGCATTAAACTTCTATTGTGACATAAGACTAACAGGAGTAATTTTACGTGCAATTGTCGAAAATTATATGGTTCATCCAATGATAACACTAACACAATTAGAATAAGTTATGATGGAAAGTTATATATAATCAAGGAAGATTTCATAGTGAGAAATAAAGCGAAGTCTATTTAGAAAAAGTTCAATTTCAATAGCTAACGATAGATGGATAGAGACAGATAGATGAAATTCATTTTCTGAATAGTATCAAAATCACTTGTTTCCAATCATTTTTCCATTACATCAAAAACTGGAGGAATATTACAAATAGAATAAGTATTGAAGTATCTAAAGTAGGATTTTATTACTTTTAGATGAAGGAGATAACATTTCCCAATCATGTACCAGTCTCTTTGGTTAGCTGTGGTAAACTTTCCATTACAAGAAACCTCAATACCGCACGTGAAAATACCGATCAATCACTCCAATTCAATCGCTTTGAAAATATAAAATGTTACAGTATAGGGGGAGTTCGTTAAAATAAAAAATATCAAAGATAAGTTTGATTTTCTCCACCAAATACAATAACGTACTTGACTAATTTTGTTGTAGAGATTTGTTTTTCCTGGAATTCTATCAACATTGCAGAGTAAATAAATGATAACAAATATGCATACACACGTCTATGAATTATTTAAATATAAATAGATAGCTTCACTCTTTGCAGGTGACCAAAATCCATCAGTGTTCCTAAAACCACAAAACGTTAGTCACAATGTTGATCAAACTGTGATGTACGCGATGTTTTTTAATGTAAAATCTGTGCCAAAAAAAAACGTTTTATAATGACAGTAAATATCAATTATAAATTTTCGTATCAATATATGATCCGGAGAAGAGACTTCTACAAAAAAAAATGCCTTGTCCATCGTCAATAATGCTCATTTAGAAACAATGGCTAAAAACAGTCACATGTTATTCCTCGCCGTCGTGTTCAATAACATCACGCTATATAAGAGATTCCCAAATAAAACCAAGAATATTAAATATTATGTAAGCATACAGCAAAGTTCTAGTGAAATTTTATTTATTGGTGAAAGTACATAAAGTGTGGAAGTTTGTGTTTTTATGGTTCGTATTTTATAAACATGCGTAAATGGAATACTACGAGCATGAAATAGCCATTAGAATCGGTATTGAAACTATGAAATGTAGATTGTTTGTGGACTTTCGCACAATGCTATATACTCGAGAGTTACTTGCGCTTATGAAATGTAGATTGTTTGTGGACTTTCGCACAATGCTATATACTCGAGAGTTACCAGCGCTAACCGTCTCTAGTTTTGAAGTGATAGACAAGAGAGAAGTCAGTTAATCAACACCGCCCATCGCCATCTCTTAGGCTACTCTTTACCAACGAATAGTGGAAATGACACATAAACGCCCCATAGGTTGACAGGGCGAACATGTATAGCAACGGGTTTCGGACCCACGACTCTCAGATTGCGAGTCGAGTGTCCTAAACATCAGGCCCTATGTGAATTGAATACAGTAGCATAGGTTGTAACAATCGGATATTAGCCGTTGTCTTTGTTAGTAGTCTTTATTATTACCAGATTCTGTCATTTAATTAGTTACTAATTTTGTACTAGATATTATTACTAATTAGTTTACAAACTATTACTATGTCCTAATATAATGATATAAATTAATCAATATTCAACTTAGGCGATCGTGTAGGCCATTAAACATGGCAATAAAGGAGTATTCTGTGACACTTCTTTAAACTGCCTTAAATCTTATAAACTTACAAGACACAAGGTTCTTAGGTGATCATGTTGGCCATTAAACATGGCAGTAAAGGAGTATTCTGTGACACTTCTTTAAACTGCCTTAAATCTTATGAACTTACAAGACACAAGGTTCTTAGGTGATCATGTTGGCCATTAAACATGGCAGTAAAGGAGCATTCTGTGACACTTCTTTAAACTGCCTTAAATCTTATAAACTTACAAGACACAAGGTTCTTAGGTGATCATATAGGCCATTAAATATGGCAGTAAAGGAGTATTCTGTGACACTTCTTTAAACTGCCTTAAATCTTATGAACTTACAAGACACGAGATTATTCCAACTGTATTTGGCGAGCTTGTTATTAATTGAAAATAAATCATGCTTAAAATGTGATCGATAAGTTTTATCCAAATCGGATTCATAATATTTCTTTCCAGTTAAGATACCATCCTAATTTTCGGTATCTTTGTAGATTACTCCGCTGCTCCGAAAGAGAATATAATTAATTAGCTAGTTATAATCATGACAGCTCTAAACACCTCGGGCAAAGTTACAATTTCAATCAATGTATTTTAAACGATACTTATAAATTAGTAACCTCGCACATGTTCATTAGTGCCACCTAGTGAGCTTTGATAATACATACATATTCACCCAAGCAAATAGCTTGAATCAATCAGATTACACAACAACGACAAATAATTGGGTTTCACAAAATATCTGAATGTCAACAAAGGCGTATCCACCATGAAATTATATATATATATAATACGTGAAAGATGTACCTACTATTGTACTATGTATAACGTATTCAAGGTTTTATCTACAATGACAGTGTACACAGTGTCTTTAAAATGTTATCCATCATGACACTATATTTAAATTGTGGAAAGACGTAGCCATCATAAGATTATATAAAATATATTAAGTTTCCCGAACACGAAACTTTACCCACCATGAAACTATATACTAAGTGTTGAAAGGTTTACCCAACATAGCAATATTCATACATGGTTGGAAAGCGTATTCACTACACCATATAAAGTGTGTTTAAAAATACAGGCTAGCATAACCCTATAAACAATATGTTGAAAAACTTAACATTATATACAATATGTTGATAGGATATTGTATATAATGTCACAGTAGCTGTAGTTGGCAGGTACAGCTACTGTGACATTATATACAATATGTTGGAAGGTACAGCTACTGTGACATTATATACAATATCTTGACAGGTACAGCTACTGTGACATTATATACAATATGTTGGCAGGAGCAGCCACTGTGACATTATATAGAATATATTGACAGGTACAGCTACTGTGACATTATATAGAATATGTTGGCAGGTACAGCTACTGTGACATTATATACAATATGTTGACAGGGGCTGCCACTGTGACATTATGTACAATATGCTGACAGGTACAGCCACTGTGACATTATATACAATATGTTGACAGGTACAGCTACTGTGACATTATATGCAATATGTTGACAGGGGCAGCCACTGTGACATTATGTACAATATGCTGACAGGTACAGCTACTGTGAAATTATATGTAATATGTTGATAGGGGCAGCCACTGTGACATTACAATATTTATATACAACATGTCGTAATTAGTATGACATATGTACTAGGAATGATTTCTTAAAAACAGTTCAGAGAAACTTGTTTAGTCTTCAGTGAAATATAATGAACCAAAGATCAAGAACAAGTTTCAACCAAGTTGATTTACATAATAACTACTTTTCTCGAAGTTTAAGAGGCGTGGAAAGTGCAAATGGTGTTATGATACATTGTCATCGAGAACATTATGAAATGCGAGAACGTAGATAAATATATTTATATATATAAGGGGAGTGATAATTTTGGAGGAGAAAGGAAATGAATAGCGAAGGAAAAATTTAGTAACTTTTACTGAAAATGGTATATTTTGGTGGTATCTCAGGCTGTTTTTACACATTTTAAATATATTTTATACGGAAAAATTAAGAAATTAATCGCACCCCATTCCGCCCACCCCCCACCCAGCTTGCAAACATGAAATTATCCGTTTGCAAATGGCAAGACAACTATATAGACCTAAAAGAGATTTAGCTATAGAGAAATTACAATAGTTTTTGCTCTGTGTATACAAAATTTCATTTTAAAATCCTTCACAGAAAGGCAAGGTTTTGACAGGTGAAGCCGGTGATAATTTTCTGCTCACGTCTTTAACTTCATCACCACCTGTTCTAAAGGATATGAAACTCGCGTCAAAAGCGTGGATTATATTCGTAGGCTGAAGAAATAAATCACGCTCCGAACGATTAATTTGCCTCGAGAAAAATTTAAAAACAAAAAGACAAACGTGCAGGCATTACAAAGCGTCAAAAGTAGCACATAATGATGTTTTTCCTCCTGTTCTTGTTATTTTCAACTTTGATGTTTCACAAAGTCTCTTACCACTTAAGCTTACGAAAAAAAATCTCTAATTGAAAGACAAAAGTAAACATCTAAAATTCTAAGTAAAAGCATTAAAGCACTTTGAGGTTTAAAAAATGAAAATATTTTTTGACGAAGGTCAACTTAACTATCACAAAATGGTTAACACATTTTGAAAAATGCCTTGTTACATTACTGATGAAAAGCTGAGTAATGTTTAAAAACTAATCCGTGACACAATGTGATATTTGCCCTAGTTTCAAATAACCGAAGGCCTAAGTAGACGAGATTAGCACAAAAATACAATTAATGACAATTGAACGTTGTACAAAATACTTGGTGAAACAGGTAACGGTTAGTTAGGCGACATTTTGGTCAACTTTCGCTGCTTATCTTGATAAGTTTTGGTTCTGAGGAGGTTATTGACAAATTATGCAACGAATATCAACAAAACAATGTTTATTATTCTCAAATTTCACGCGCTGTACAACCTATCCAAAATAAAAAAATGCTGAAAGCTGTCAGTAAACGCTTATAAGCGAGCTCTGCAGAACAAACACCGTATTTTTGACGTATAACGTTGTTAATATCTACACAATCGCAATTAATCTGTTTCATTCTAGTCCTGTTTTGCCGTTAGTTTCATTAGATTCGATTTGACGCAGATAGCCTCGTTGCTTTGCGCCATAAAGCACCAAACAACCAATCATTAGATTCGAATTGCCATCTCATAGTTACTGCCAATCACGGTCTTTTGTTTGAAATTTAACCAATGTCTGACACCTCAAACAAACTTGTAAAGCTAACACGGATAAATGAAAGGAATTCCTTTAACACGCTAAGAATGCAATTTTATGTAACAAAACTTATGAGCTGACTGCCATGTTGACATGAAGTGAATCTATTCATCTGCAACTAAAAGTATTAATTAATTACAGACTGAAACTTCACTTTGTTTTACTTGTTACAACATTGTAAATCATTCACGATTCTAAATCAAGCCTAATCTGACTATTTGAACATGAATGTACAAAGTCAAGAGGCTCGGCATGGCCAGGTGGTTAGGGAACTCGACTCGCAATCTGCGGGTCGCGGGTTCGAATCCCCGGCCCACCAAACATGCTCGCCCTTTCAGCCGTGGGGCGTTATAATGTGACGGTCAATCCCACTATTCGTTGGTAAAAGAGTAGCCCAAGAGTTGGCGGTGGGTGGTTAGGACTAGCTGCCTTCTCTCTTGTCGCACACTGCTAAATTAGGGATGGCTAGCGCAGATAGCCCTCATGTGGCTTCGCGCGAAATTAAAAAACAAACAAACAAACAAAGTCAAGCATACATTGTCAAAGCCTTATTCAAAATTCTTCAAACAGTTTTTCAAATAGCTTTTATTGAGCTAATAACTGGCTAACTCACACAAAGAGTAACTAACGTAAAAGCTTCTAAAGCTCACTCAAAAGGAGACTTCTTTCGAAAAAAATATAAATTCTGTTTTATAATATGAATTTTTCTGAGATAATGATAACAAAAATAAAATACTTATGGGGTTGCTAATTCTGAAGTGGAAATCCCATAGACATTAACCTTTGTTAAATCAGATGTCGTTCGTTCATTAAATAAGGTGTATTCTTGGTTTGGTGCAAATGTCATTCAATGCGTAATAGGAAAAGAAGGCTCTTAATTATGTTATGAAAATGCCTCAATGCATATTTTAATTAAATCAATGTCTCGTCAAGCAAATTTGGTCTCATTTGATGACTCGAATTAAGGAAAGTTTTACTATGATGATCCTTTAAAAATGTATAATCTCAATTTTTCAGCTTACAAGAAAAAAATAATCTGTAATCCCCATTCTACATGTCCTAGTAATCACACACGCCCCCCAGTGGCACAGCGGCATGTCTGCGGACTTATAACGCTAGAAACCGGGTTTCGATACCCGTGGTGGGCAGAGCACAGATAGCCCTTTGTGTACAACAAACAAGTAATCACATTTAATGCATGGTGCTGCCATCTAATGGACTAGTAGAGTATCTTGATCAGGATTGTTTTTGCTTCTTCCAAGTAATTGAAAGATTTTTGTTTGTTCGTTGAATATTGTTTAAATCTGCATGCGAACTATCTTCGCTAGCCGTTCCTAATTTGTAACACCATCCACCACCAACTTTTGTCAAACCAAATAGTCGGATTTGACCGTCACTTTTAAAATCACACCCATTCCCCCAGAGGTTGGAATGCGATGCTTTTTTTTATTAGTGGTATCTAGAAGCGGACAAAGGAACTAAGATCCACAATCCAGTAGGCTAAGCCACGTTCGGTCCTAACTGAAACGTTTTCACAATAACAGTTTCAATTTTTGTGTAGTTAGAATAGAGAAAACAGAAGGAAGTTTTAGAGTAACAAGCTTCGTTGTAGCGTGTCACACTCTTGTTACAAAGTTAGATATGTAAACTTTTGTAAAGATTATGCACACGTATACAATTTTGAAAATGCTCAATATATTAGTAAAATAAACATTTAAAAAAGCCTATCAATTGAAATCAGCGTTACAAACACTCATATTTATTATCCCTCTTTTTGTTAAATTTTTATCAGATCAATACACAAAAATTCGTTATTCGTGTATATAGATTGTATCAGGGAAAAAGTTGTGCTTTTTCTTGCTTTTAACTGATGAAGTAAATTGATCGTTGATAAGGTTTGTTATTGTAAGGTATATTGTCCATTGCGTGAGATTTTTAATAGATGTAATAATAATATTATCTATATTCAAGTTTATTTTGTAAGACTGCAGTTTGTTGTTGATTTTCTCTTTTAAAAAATATGTTTGGGTGGTTTCAAGCAAAGCCACAGTGAGCTGTCTGATGTGTTAATCGCAGGGAATCGAACTCCGGGTGTTAGCGTTGTCTCTAGACTTACTGCTGTCCCATTGGAGGGCTGATAAATATGATTGTCGCTTTTACATCAGTTCTTATCGAATGTAGTTCGCTATACATTTAAGTCTTCTAAATTATATCATTCTTTAATTGTTCAGATTGAGAGTTGTCTTTTTTTTTAATCTACACTTAATGTTATCATTTTATTTTCCCTCAGCTGCTTATGTATAATACTACACTTTTATATATTTTTATGGTTCTTCTGTTTCCTCAAGTATGGGTAACACCTTATATTATCTCTTCTGCTAGAAGGTTACTCAACATTTTTGAGTGTACTTTTATATATTTTTATGGTTCTTCTGTTTCTTCAAGTAAGGGTAATACCTTATATTATCTCTTCTGCTAAGAAGGTTACTCAACATTTTTGAGTGTACTTTTATATATTTTTATGGTTCTTCTGTTTCTTCAAGTATGGGTAACACCTTATATTATCTCTTCTGCTAGCAGGTTACTCAACTTTTGTGGGTGCACTTTTATATAGTAGTGTGAGAGACACATAGTCGTAAAATTGGGCCTATCGATACATTTTTTAAACTGAGTAAAATCTTATTTTTTTACATTCATTTACCAGTTTTCAAATAAGTTCGCGAAGTGTCATTTCGAAATCTCGTCCTATGCATCTAACGTTATCCAGAACTCGTGTTTGACAAAACATTTTCTTCAATTAATGGTAACGTAATTTATATACATCTTCAGATACGTCGTAGTCCCCGACCAATTTATAAATAGTAATGAGCTAGCATTTTCATTATACTCCCTGCGCTCCCCACTCCGTTCTGAACAAGTAAGAATTGTTTATCTCAATTATTATATTTTCTGTGATGTTACACACTCGTGCGGCTGTTTAAGTACGATAATTCGGAGTTATTCAAATAAAACCTAATTAACTTTTCTTAAACGTCATGATTTCTTCTTTAAATTCATTACTTTCTAGAGGTGCGCTAGTAACTCCAGTCAAATGAGAAAGGATGGTGTAACACTGCCGTGACTCCATACAATCTAGGGTATTACTACAGCTGTTCCAAATGCTGAAACGTCACTATTCTTATGTTTCTGAACAGATTTAAACACACTTTCATCACATCATATCTCTTTTAGGTTAAGAAAAATACGCTGTAACAAGTAGTAAATTATTGTTTTCTTCTTGTTGTTGAAGAGGTAAAACATATGGGTGAGTCAAAAGTCCTTATTTTTCCTCCTACTGCTGTGAAATAACAAAAATCTGCCGACGTTTTAAATGTACAAAAACAGTTAGAATAAAGGACTTGGTCATATAAGGATGCAATATCAATAAAGGACTCGGCCATATAAGGATGCAATATCAATAAAGGACTCGGTCATATAAGGATGCAATATAAATAAAGGACTCGGCCATATAAGGATACAATATTAATAAAGGACTCGGCCATATAAGGATGCAATATCAATAAAGGACTCGGCCATATAAGGATGCAATATCAGTAAAGGACTCGGCCATATAAGGATGCAATATCAATAAACGTTTGTTTTGTTTGGAATTTCGCGCAAAGCTATGTGAGGGCTATCTGCACCAGCCGTCACTAATTCAGCAGTGTAAGACTAGAGGGAAGGCAGCTAGTCATCACCAACGAATAGTGGGATTGACCGTCACATTATAATGCCCCCACGGCTGAAAGGGCGAGCATGTTTGGTGGGATGCGGATTCGAACCCGCGACCCTCAGATTGTGAGTCGAGCACCTTATCCACCTGGCCACGCCGGGCATCAATAAAGGACTGGCCATATAAGGCTGCAATATTAATAAAGGACTGGCCATATAAGGATGCAATATTAATAAAGGAGTCGGCCATATAAGGATGCAATATCAATAAAGGACTCGGCCATATAAGGATGCAATATCAATAAAGAACTCGGCCATATAAGGATGCAATATTAATAAAGGACTTGGCCATATAAGGATGCAATATTAATAAAAGTCAAATTATTTAAAAGCAAAAATCCTATAATGTAATGTAAAACTGGATAAATTATACAAGACAAAAAAAACAACTAGGGAAACTCGGTCATCATTTCATATTAATGTTGATGTTTGTTCCAGCTGTAGTACAAAAAGTGGCCAAATATTCCTCAGTTTTTTCTTACCTAACTTACTCATTTTTACATTAAATCTTTGCAGTTTTTGTTACACGTAAAATGTGTTGATGAGATATAAAATTCTGCATCACATTTGATACATACATACAGCCTAACAATAAGTAATTAGACACCCACGAGTGACTTCCTCACCCATTTCCTTCGCCAGGTACAATCCCACATGCCCAGATTTCAGACATTTTAAATGCTATGTTAAACGTGTTTCTGCTTAAATATTAAAAAGAGCAAATCCACTACATACTAAATATGATCTTGTACTCTTAGTTTTATGTTTGTGTTTTTAATAAAACGGCATTCTTGCTGGAGCGAGTGTTTACTTATTGGAGCGTGTGTGAATGTGAGTATTCTATTCAAAGATCAGATTTGCATTATTACTTCCAGTTTAATGCCATAGCAATCACTCTTACAAACAATTATAAACTAAAGATAATTTTTTTTAATTCAGATTTAGTTACAAATATGAGGGAAAGAGATAAAAACTTCCCACAAATATGAATCCCATAAAATAAATGAGAATGAACTATGGGATAAACGTCTGCCCCTGTAATCATAAATTAATGTTTTGATTTAAAAAAAAAAAACTTTTCAGACGATTTTCTTTTCTCTTTAACATATAACAAAAAAAAACTGAAACGAAATAAAATCCAAATTAAAATCTTCTTACAAATAAAACTATCGCCCTTCGTCACATTTCTCATCGTGTGTGTGTGTTGGAATTCCGTTATTCACGTGGGTCCATGTGCCATGATTTATAAGGAATTATTTGGAATCAAAGATGGCGTTAAATTTCCTTATAAAATATTTTTAAAAGACAAACTCGCTTCAAGCACACTTTATGTTATTTATAGAATAGCCATTTTAAACATATTTTTTCACACGATTTGGCTTTTGTTTTGAAACACGAGGGCTATCTGTGCTAGCCGTCCATAATTTAGCAGTGATAGACTAGAGGGAAGGCAGCTAGTCAACATCATTCACCGACAACTCTTGGGTTACTCTTTTACCAACAAATAGTGGGATTGGCCGTCAAATTATAACGCTCCCACGGCTGAAAGGGTCAGCATGTTCGTTGACAGGGATTCGAACCCGCGACTCTCAGAAAGATCAGTAAAGGAAAAAGTTTGATATAAAAACAGTTTAGAGTCGTGCATTAACCATTTTAATTTCATTTTGTACAGCAGGTCGCCATCACTTTGGAACAATAAAGAATGGTTACCATTAGTGTTCAGTTTAAACTCTACAGGAATTGTGTTTGTAAGTTCTCCGACATAGCAAAACGCTTAATATATGGGATAAATCATTCCGTGTGTATAATCGTTTGGGATGCAAAATATTTCGGTTTAAAATCTGTGCACATTTCCCTTTAGGAATATAGCATTTCCTATACAATCCAATATTAGAAGTTTAAAATATATCAGGAACTACTTGTCAAACTTTAATGAAATAAATGTTTGTTTGTTTTTTTCTAGCAGCGGCAACGATTTTTCTCAATTTACTATACTTATGTCTTACGAATTTGTTTGTTTGCTTTAGATAAAATATACACAACAGGCTATCTACACTCTGTCCCCCACTGGAAGTTGAATCCCGGAATTTAGCGTTGTAAGTGCGCAAAATTTCAGCTGTCCCACTGGGGGGTTTGTTTGAAGTTAAGAACAAAGCTACACAATGGGCTATTTGTGCTCTGCCCACCACGGGTATCGAAACCCGGTTTCTAGCGTTGTAAGTCCGCAGATATACCGCTGTGCAGCTGAGGGGCATCTTAAACATATTCGAGTAAAAATATACCAAAATTACACTATGAGAAATATTAATTCATATCACTGTAAAAAAAAACAGTGAAAACTGCAATTTTAAATTATATCAACCCTTTCATAAGATAAGTGGATTTCATTCAGTAAGTTTTCAATGTCCGTTAAGTTGTGGTTGATATTGTGGTGTTCAAACACGTATCTTTATATCCCTTTGGTTACAGAAAAGTTTTGAGGACGTTCATCTTTCCAGCTGCCACTCTGTTGTAAGTTGTAAATTGTAACAATAATAAAAATAAAACGCTATTAGGTCATTCTTTTAAAACACAAGACTCTCACTATAACCAGCTGAGACGTGCAGTTTCGAGTAAATGTATGTTCCATCAACAAATGCAACTAAACTGGATGGCAATCATTAACTTCTCTACCATCGACCTTATGGGTTTGATGAGAACTATTACTTCTCCAAACTGATCATTGGTGCGGGTCTTGATAAAGAAAATGGGCAATCTAAGAACTTATAACATGTAAGTAAGGTACAGAAAACCAGAATTCGGGACTTAGCTGGAAAATATCACATTTTCTTTCATGACAAAAGCTGTATATGACCAAGAATCACATAAATCAAAAATTAACTCCATATTTGGTATTTGATTAATACATCTGAATCCACATCTTAAGAGATAAATGTAAAATAACAGTCTGTTATAAGTCAGTATCAACTGACTATATAAATTTTTGTTTCACTTCTTTTAGTCCGATTCTTCATACACTACCTAAAATAGATAGAAATATGCCTACCCTAGGGTTAGTGTATGTTTGCTACCCGTAAGGTTAACGTTTCTAGTTCATTTCAAAACTTGTAATTAAAAGAAAAGGAAATAAAATAAAAAGGTTATTTGTTTGTAATTAAGCACAAAACTACACAATGAGCTTTTGTTTGTTGATTTGTAATTAAGCACAAAGCTAGACAATGGGCTCTCTGTGCTCTGCCCACCACGGGTATCGAAACCCGAATTCTAGCGTTGTAAGTCCGCAGACATACCGCTGTGCCCCTGGGGGGGGGGCAATAAAAAGGTTAAATACTATGTATATCAAAATGCATAAATTTGAGTTATTCTGATGAGAACTTCAACCTTAAGGTAAAAGTTCATTTTTCTCTAACATGAAGGAGTTTTG
Organism: Limulus polyphemus; assembly: GCF_000517525.1. NCBI lineage: Eukaryota > Metazoa > Arthropoda > Merostomata > Xiphosura > Limulidae > Limulus > Limulus polyphemus. Next base: position 237,655 of record NW_013666977.1, read on the forward strand.
TTTAAAAATAAAACCCAGCAATAACAGCTCATGGTATGTAGATGCACGAAATTTAAGATTTTCTGTTCAAACCTCCAACATTTATCGTTTACCCCCAGAGTGTACCATTGATTAGCGTGCTGGACTATGGGTCTGCATATACAGTGTTTGCGTCCCGGTACTGAAAACAAGAAAATCGCGGATCGCACTCTAAATCCTTGGGTGCATTATAAGAGTACGGTCAAATTATATTACTTTATCAGACAATGGTAGCGCAAGAGTTGGCGGCGGTTGCTGTTGAATAGCATCCTTATCTCTAGTCTGTCATTTCATAATTATGGCCGGCTAACGTATATAGTCTTTGAGTAGCTCTTAAATAAGTTGAGTTTACAAGTGTTTTTGGAGAGGTTACCTATTGTCCCATCCCATCAATATCAGCCAACTGCTAATACTATACTTAAACTTTATATAAATATTCGTGTTTTCAGTGTTCTTTCTTAAACCCCCTCTCAATACGGATTACTGAATTAATAATGTCAGGTTCATTGTTGATTTGAAGTTAAGCACAAAGCTACACAATGGACTATTTGTGATCTGTCCACCACGGGTATCGAAACCCGGTTTCTAGCGTTGCAAGTCCGCAGACATATCGCTGTGTCACAAATCTATTCAATATAACCCTTGACATGTCGCACCTATATTATATATACGTAGGCATACGAGATTATTGATTTTGTTCAAAACCTTTATTGAATTCGGAATAAGCTTTTTTTGTGTGGCTTTGATAGCAGAAGATTAATAATAATAAATATGAGATGGTGAAACTGTATTTTAACTTTATTTGTTGTTGCTTTAATAGATAATAAATAAGCTTGAGGATTATCATCCTTAAACCTGGGGTTTGCTTCCTCGCAGCACACAGTGTAGCTAGCTCTTTATGTAACTTTGCACCCAATAACAACCAATTGTAAAAAGATAAACGACACATATCCGGTGACTCTCCACGTAACTTCCTTTTAAATTAAATGACGATTCATTAGTCAGATTATTTCTTTTTGCATACTCCTTTCGCTGAATCGTGGATGAATCTTAAGCCTAAAAATATTTCTTATCAGGTAATACGAGAAATACTTTAACTGAAATACTTAAACAACAGTCCTTCAATTTAACGAATAAGTTAGTAATTTCCGAATTTCTACAAGACTACAATAGCCTATACGAACAAAAGGTTCTTTTTTGTTTTGCTCAGACCTCACTAACAAAGTTTTCACCAATATCTTGAGAGTAAGTCATCCATGATGTAAAAAAGAATGTAGGAAACGACGATTTTTTTTTCTTTTGCACCAGTGGTTTGTCAATTTCCCATGTGTGATACCAAAAATCAAATTCCAGTTTGCTCGTTAAGTTTGCAACTTAAAATTGAGGTAACACCCGAGTTGGCATTTACAAAACTATTTCTTAATTCTGCATCTCTTTGTTATTAACTAAATTTACTATCATTTTATTATTATTAAATCTTACTTTTAGGTTTTTTTTCTAATGTATACCACATTTACCAAGTTCGAGTTATATTCACTCTACAGTACGGATTCTGCAATATAACTACAGTTTAGTGTTAGCTGAACATTACACACACTGCAATAATATGGTGTGAAAATTACGTTTACTCATTCTTGATAACGCTAAGACTTAGGGTTCGATTCCCTGCTATAAAAGATCGCAGATAGCCCACTGTGTAGCTTTGCATACCTTACAATATAAGGAGTCTTGAGCTTAAAATGTATTAGTGTTTTTTTTCTTTGTTGCATAATACAAGTTTCGCTAAAAATATGAAATTTACAAATAATTTCCGACATCAGAAATCAAAGTTAATAGTAATAATGGTTGGAGACGGCTTGAATAGGTAATGAAGAAAAACTTTAATTCAAGTTTAACATAACAGCAAATGTACAACGTTTCGACAAGGTTTTGTCATCGTCAGTTTTTCTTCATTACCCATTCAAGCCGTCTCCAACCATTATTAGTCTCAAAATGGGTTCCTCGTCATCGAAAGTTAATGGTACTTGGTTTAGTATTTGGCATATATACAAATAGGTCAACTTGTATGTACGTCGTAGCCTCTATGAGCTTTATCTATCTCTCGCTACTCTTATGATCAAAATTTGATGTTTGTGTTCGTATCAGCTCTTAAAAGTACACTACTGTTACTTTGTTAAATTGTAATCTCATAATCCCACTTCGCAAATGTTTATGTTGAAGAGTTTTGAGCTTGGGATGCCATCTAGTGACTCAAACTATATATATATATATTTAAGCCACAACAGTGAGACATTTAAAAGAAACATGACTGATATTAAATAAATTTCCTTTCTACTGTTACTATTTCAGCGTTTCTTCTAAAATAAAATAAAAATATATATTTTCGTGTAAAAATTATTCAAATTTAGTAACATCTGTTTTATTTAGAAAAACCATTACTAACCCATATATAAATTAGTTAGGTTTTACATTGACAAGTATCACAACATGCGCTTGTATAAAAATCAGGTTGCCATAATAAACAAAGATAAGGCTGCGAGTTTTCTAAAAAAGATTTAATTAAAAACAAGGATTGTTCAAACACACAAACACATTTCTCATATCTGCACAGTGCAACTCAAACCTTTACCAACACAAACTTAAAAGTTAACTACTTTTTTGGGCACACCATTTTGGGGGACACGTCATAACTTGAATCGTAAATATGAAACTATTCTATATGCTCATAATCCACAGTAATACAATTAGCGACATCTCTAGAGAAATAATAAAATTAAATGTGAACAACGATCACTATACTGGTATCAAAAATTTAATAGGGTTATAACTAAATTTGATTCACAAAGTAAGGTTATATTCCAACTTTGAAATAACCTGTGAATGTCTTGGATTTCCTTTTATATAAAAACATTGAATAACTCCACAGTAGGTAAACGGATTTGCTTCGCAACGTACAGTCTACTACAAAGTACTAATTAGTAATATTATTACTTGTTCGGTCGGTGAGTCTCCAACTTCGTCATTAATACACAAGTGCTTAAAGAGATGATTTTATAGCTGTTCCTAAGATTTTCCTGCTTAAAGAGATGATTTTACAGCTCAGTTCCCAAACTTTTCCTGGTGGTTAACTATTCAACTATTTCAAATTGTTAACATTCGATGTAATTAACAATGAAAGAACAATATTATTACACTGACACCGTAATAACAAGTGAAATAAGAGTAGGAACAAGAACTGTCAAATTAAAAAATATATATATTTTTCTATTTACCTATATAATGAATTTATTTTGAGAATGTTTAAAGTAAACATAAAAATACTAACAATTTAAACACAATGCGTAAAAACTAATTTTGATTTACAAGACATCTGTATCTTAACACTAACTTCCCATTAAATACATTTATTGCTTTTTTTCTACAATTAAATGTGGTTGTTTTTTTTCAAAAGTATATAAAAGTATTAGAGGACTACTGCCACTTTAAACGTTACTGAATTAATATATATATGGTGCTATTGTATCAATTGTTCAATACATCAATTATGTTGTTAATTAGTTACCTAAGGAACAAAAAATTCGAAACGCCGCTAAGTTAATCAGTAGTCCTCACCGATATATCTGTTGGAAGAGACCTATCAGTGACAATGGGTACAAAAGTAATAACTTCTTGTTATGTGCACTTTTTGGCATCTTCTTAAAAAATTAGTCGTACAAAGGTAGCATCCTATACAAGGTATGGTTCTTATTGCCTGTTTAACATGTAGAAATATCAAATGGCCTGTCTGCAGTACAAGAATTACACAACATAACCATATTGATCCAGAATGGAAATTACTTACTGAAAGTCACAAAAACCATCAACTGATGGATCAGAACTTCCTTTAAGAATGTCTGTCCATCACAAAGAACGTAATAATACTCTTAAAATCCAAGATCTGATCCTCCCTATATTCTACAGTCAACAAACTGGAGCTCCCTCTACTGTTCATCCAAGAGCTACAAAACCAAGACACTCATTCGAACATCCCTATATCAAATCGTTCTTTTCAAAGAACAGAAGTTCCCCAAAGAGCCTGCACTGCATCCAATAGATGAGAAAAATAATATGATCGAGTGTAATTACCACTCTGAACAGAACTCGAAAACAGATTCAAGAAATATCTGAAATGAGATATTCATTATGTGCCAGATATAATTGATTGAATCAACTTTTAACAGCTTGCTCATAAGGAATGTTAACACTTTGAAACTGTATAAATACCAATTTCACAACAATTGTTTCCATAGATATTCATTATGTACGAGATATTATTGATTCAATCAACTTCTAACAGCTTGCTCATAAGGAATGTTAACACTCTGAAACTGTACAAATACCAATTTCACAACAATTGTTTCCATAGATATTCATTATGTACGAGATATTATTGATTCAATCAACTTTTAACAGCTTGCTCATAAGGAATGATAACACTTAGAAACTGTATAAATACCAATTTCACAAAAATTGTTTCCATAGATACAATACTATAAAACCATAGCAGAGATTCACAAATTGTGGAAAACAACACACACAATCTAATATCTTCTTTTACATTTCCATAACAAATTTTAACACTTGACACTGCTGACACCTAGTGTACATACATGTGTAATAACCTAATGAATGATTAGATTTTATTTATAGCTTAGCATGCAAAAAATGAATATGTTACATCTAATTAGCACTTGTTTATATAGTATATCTATATATACAAAATAAAATAAAACCAATATGTAGCTTTACGAGATAGGGTAATGGACAAAATTTAAAGTACACAATCTTTTCATAAAATTTGTCATAAATCACTCACTAATTTGCTATAAATTTCAAAGTTTCAGAAAATGTGGCTTGCATATACATAGTAGTAGTAGATGTTGTATTTAAGTAAAACACTAAATGTTTAAAAACACCACCTTCACATTTTGTAAAGCCTTTGTTCCAGTATTAAGCTCGGAGGATTTTAAACTGACCAAATATTACTTTAAGCACCACATAGAGAAAGACACGTAATCTCCTCAACACCGACTCAAGGATGGAACAGAAGCTAACGGATTAAGAAACAAAAGGTTTTCTTACCTTACAACACTCAACTTACTAACCATCAGTTGTTTAATATGAGAAAGGTTTTAAGAAATTTTAATTGACTTTCAATTATATTTCTTTAAAAAAAATAAAAGATATTATATATATATAGTTAGGTAATTAGAGTTAAGATGGCTGAGAATGTTTCTGAAACAACAATATTTTTAAGGGCCTTTTCATTTGCGAACAAATTAAATTTCTGCTACCAAAAAATGACTTTAGTCAATATGACACCGACTGATTTAAATGTACTACACATGCTGTCGTTGTTATGATGAAATAGAATCATACATAAAATGGGAAACGGGGGGGGGGGGGGCCATAAGGATCATTAAAAAAGGGGATAGAGTTCCTATCAATGAGAGTAACATAATATCTTGGGGAGATTAAAAGCAGTGCTACAAGAGGCAGCAGTTACCAAAAGCTACTGTAACATGAGATGATATATACTAAAAGGTGTGACATTGTATGGAATAACCTACAAGTGTAACATAGTGGTGTGTGTTCCAAAATATAGCTGTAACACAACTTTTTAACAGCAAAACTTCCCATAACATGGGTTGTATGTCCCAAAAGGACCAAAATATGGGTGATACCAAAATCAGGTTGAACTGTGTTGAAATAACAAGAGATATTGTGTAATAAAACATAACTAACACTGTGCATGATTACTAAAACATAGCTTTAACAGTGTGCATGATTACCAAAACACTGTGCATGATTACCAAAACATAGCTTTAACACTGTGCATGATTACCAAAAATAGCTGTAACAGTAGTATGTGTATCAAAAAATAGCTGTAACAGTAGCATGTGTACCAAAAAATAGCTGTAACAGTAGCATGTGTATCAAAAATAACTATAACATAGTGCCATGAGTACCAAAAATAGAAGCAACATGGTGGAATGTCTCACAACAGTAGCTGTAATAGCAAGTGGTGAACACTGTAACCCAGTGTGTGAGTCAAAATGTAACAAGGACAAGTAAGTGCCTATTAAATGTGGCTTTAACGTGAGTGGCGCATAAGAATATTAGGATACAGATAAAATGTAACAAAAGCAAGAGAAATATGAATATAATGTAATAAAAGTATTTCTAACAACAGAAATAATGCACCAAGTTGGAGGACAGAGCTTCAATAATCCACAAATAACTGTAAAATAAGTTGTATTTAGCAAAACTTCCCATAACATGGGTTGTATGTCCCAAAATATGGGTGATACCAAAATCAGATTGAAATAACACGAGACAATGTGTAATGTAATTAACTGTGACTTTTAGATTGTTTGTTTCAGATATTTCTGCTAAACAACACAAGGACTATCAGTACTAGCTATTCCTAATTTTTAACAGACTAAAGGGACAGCAGCTGGTCAATAGCACCCACTGTTGGGCTATTATAATTGAATAGTGGGAGTTAACCATCACCTTTATAACACAACCATGACCCCAAATGCAAAGCAAAATTTGTTTATTTTTTGTAGCAACAGAATGCAAACCATTCAGTCTTGCATGCTAACCACTAGGCCCAGAATTGCCCTAAATATCCGAGAAATATGGTAAAAATCAGTCAAAACAAAATGGTTAAACAGAATTACATGTTCAATAATAGGTGCTACATGTGTGTTATATATAAAAAGTATAATAAAAGTGAAAGATAGTACTATACCACAAGCAGTTGTAACATCAAGTAGCATTCATAAAAAAGCTATACCATGGATTTTGTACACCAAAAACATCAAAAATTAAGTAGTAATAAAAGTATTTGTACCATGAACAGTGTGTACCAACTGTATTATAACATGGGTTATAACATGAAATGTGTGTACCAACTTTATTATAACATGGGTTATAACATGAAATGTGTGTACCAACTGTACTGTAACATAAGCTATAATAAAAGTATTTGTACCATGAACAGTGTGTACCAACTGTATTATAACATGGGTTATAACATGAAATGTGTGTACCAACTGTACTGTAACATAAGCTATAATAAAAGTAGTTTTACCATGAACAGTGTGTACCAACTGTATTATAACATGGGTTATAACATGAAATGTGTGTACCAACTGTACTGTAACACAAGCTATAATAAAAGTAGTTTTACCGTGAAAAGTGTGTACCAACTGTAGTGTATAATAACAAATTAAAACAAAGAGTTGTAACATGGAAAGTGAGTGCTGAAAGTAGTTACAAAATCGAAGTAAATACCAGAAGCTGCTATAACAATATCTAACATGTAATAAAGAAATGTAGTAATAACATATAGTAGAACCTCGACATTAAATGCACCCTTCTGACTGTGTCCAAATGCCCTCTATACTAAGATGCCCTTAACATAAAAAATGAGCCAAGCAAAGCTGGATTCCATATTGACTGTACTAAATTCCTGAATTCTAAGGCCCATACTTTGTTTGGTGTATGTAGGACACAGGTGTTCGTGAGTTGCATGTTGCCATGACATGGAGCGTTGTCAACAGGTGGCATCAGCGGATGAATTAGCTGTGTCCTCTTTTCTTTATTAATGTTCACAAAGTTACAAAGTACTTCTCTTCAGAGTTTGAACTGCTAAACATTTTACATTTATTTTCTGTGTTTATTTTACTGTCAACAAGTGAAGTAGAAATCTGCTTGTGTCATTAGACTGTTTACGTGACATCGTAATATGATACTCTCGAGAGCAACAAAGCACTCACACAGAAATAAGCCGACTTGACCCCAGCTCTGAGAACATGATATGGAATCTATCAGCTTATGTATACTAAAATGTTTACAATGAGAATTTCTCAGAGTAATAAGAAAACATTTATTACACTATATGGTTCAGAGCAAGTGTTTAAATATTGGTCATCCTTCTGGGATGTTTAGAATTTAGCAGTATACTGTACAGGCATACAAAGATAACTGCCCGCTTTATCGAGTGCTCATATAGAGAATGAGACTAAAGACACAACCCTTAATCTGGAATATCGAGGTGCCTGTTATTGACAGATTTATGTTCGTTACAAATAGTAGAAAAAACAAAGAGACTGAAAAGGTCTTCCCTTAATGGTGTGGTGCTCGTTAATCAAGGTTCTATGGTACAAAAGCGTTAAAAAATGGATGAGCCAAATACAGTTGTCAGATATTATAAAACTCTAGAAAATATAAGAGAATCATCAAAAATACTTAGAATGGGACAGGAAAGTTGAAGACACATAAGGTATTAACAGTATGTATGTGTGTGTGTGTATGTATGTATGTATGTATGTATGTA
>NW_013666977.1:247109-250695 GCF_000517525.1 Limulus polyphemus
TAGTTGTGTGTGTGTGTGTGTGTGTGTGTGTGTGTAGAAATGAACTGTTACAGTATCATATTAATTGTAATCCTATACCACTTTCTACCACATAAAAATATATAATGGGTTTCAGAAATCACCAACAAATGTCTGAGGATGTTATTTCTTGTCGGTCACTTGTACATCCTTAACAGTACCAAGAAAAGTGAAATTTAAATGCTAAACAAGAACAGTTCCTTTTCTTAAATCTCACTTCACAAAGTCAAACAAGTATTACACATCGTTTTAAAACTTTCTACATGACAGTCTTTCTGGTTTACTAAACCTTATAACTAAAATGAAAAAGTTGCCCAATGTCATTTAGTCAACTTTATCATATGTACTTCTATAATAATATACCAATAAAAGTATTTCTACCATTGACCAGGACCTTAGGAGATTTAACACTATAATGTCTTTACTCAGTCATAAAATCAAGAGAGTTGAATCAATTAACATTTCTACTATTAGTTTACTCTTAAGGAATTTCATTAGTTCATTAACATCAGTGTTTGAAATAAATGTTTTCTGGTTATCCAAAACAACCAAAATTACAATTGACCAACTCAAATGCCCTACTATATCATCTATAGGACAACTGTAGCATGGCCCAATCCCATGGCATCTAGGCCTCTAGCCCATATAGGCATGTTCAGAGTAATAATTTCATTAGTTCATTAACATCAGTGTTTGAAATAAATGTTTTCTGGTTATCCAAAACAACCAAAATTACAATTGACCAACTCAAATGTCCTACTATATCATCTATAGGACAACTGTAGCATGGCCCAATCCCATGGCATCTAGGCCTCTAGCCCATATAGGCATGTTCAGAGTAATATGTAAATTATGAGTAGTATGTCTACGTGCTCCATGTTCTGATTTCCATGTGAATGTGATTAGAAACACTACATGCACTGTTTACCAATAAACGTTCATCAAAACATCATGCAATAACAGATTGGCACTCACAAGATTTCAATAATGCCACATTTGTTTCCACCATTTACATTTTGCATGTTTTGGTAAAGTTGACTTATTTAGGTTTTTGATATGTTGCCATTTCATATTGTCTGTTGTTAATATAGTTCAGTTTTGGAAAAATTAGTAAGCAATGACATATTATACACCACGATTTACATTTCATCAATAAAATCATGATTTTCTATCAACTACTGAGCTTTTTTAGTATTGTATTTGAGTTAGGATGACGTAACACCAAATTTGTAATTTTTATTAGTCAACTAACTTGTTTATTCAAGTTTGGACAACTATACTTTATTGTGGACAACACATAATTGGCCTAATCCAGTCTGTACATCTTATTTCAAACAATGAACATGATGTATATACAAATTGAACAATGGTAAACACCAATGTAATAAAGATTTAAGAAATGAAAGTTTTATTTAGTTTACTTTTATGTCCACACAAAAAGAATACTAGATTTTTGTAAGAAATTAAATATTCTTTTAGATTCAGAACCAGACTTGGTTTGAAGAGATATCAAGTGTAATAAAACATTACCAAGTTAAATCTGAGTAAAGACATCTTAATCCTTTCATTGCCAATATGTAAGTACACACATAAAACGTATAATAAAGAGTTAAACAACATTAATTTTCTCCTTAGTATCTACTATTCCTTAATACATTTAACTCTAAAATTATACATACAGACAACCTCTTAATAACTCTACTGGTTTTCTTAGCCCTTTTAAGCTAAGGAAACGTTTATGGTTATGTCTCATTTATCTAGAAGCATACTAGTGCTATTACAGACTCTGGTATAATAAGATTCCAGTGAATTCTAATAAATTTTCTGTGGTAATAGGATAAATGAGCTATTAAAGTTTTAAACAAGCACTTGTTATACATTACAACAATGTATATTTAGTTTTAATATGGCTAAAATAATCCACTGTTACTCAGTAACATAAAATATGTTTGAAACCAACCCTATACCAAATGTTAAGTGTAGTATTGCATAATCTTGTTCAATATGCTTAAGACAGCACTAGCACCTGATTTGTGACCTTGGACACAAAGTGGATCATTTCAGTTTCAGTGAAAAAAAAAAAAGACCCTGTATGGGCTCATCACTGACAGGCTACAGGACAGGCATCAACTTCAGCTCTGTAGGTACAGTGGAGGTGCATAGGAAAAACCCTGAAAGGCCATGTCTGCATCCTGAACACTAGCACTCATCCCTTGACTTTTACCCACAGAGGCTGAAACAAAAGAGAAATGCTGTTCCTTGGAAAACGTTTCTTAAAAGCAATATTTTACAAACTCCTGTCTTATACATGTTTACTGATAACTCAAACACAACCTAGATTTGAAAAAATATTAAAAAAAACTTCTTTGGTAGATATCAAAGTCAAACAAAAGTTATACATGACAATTGCTGAATGTATTGGAAACAACCTTTTTCATCACTTAGTTTTAGACATGTTAACCAACACACTTACCAGGTACAGGCTCTTTGATAAACTCAGGATCAATATTTTTCAAGTCTAATTCTCCATTCTAAAATTAATAAAAACCAAAACAGACATATTTTTTAACAGATTATTGAGTCAAGACTATATGATGAGAAAAAAATTTACACTTCTCAAGTTATTCTTAAAAGTACTGTTAGTAAATTTTGTCATATTATCATGTACACAAACAGATTTTATCTAAATAATCAAGTGTTGTAAACATCACTAACTTGAACATATCTGAAGGTAAGTTCACTGTAATGTAGTTCAAAACTATATACATTTTCCTGCAGGGCATTTCATCACAAGCATGAGCTTCTAAAAGTAACATTTCCCTTATTGAAATCTGTCATATCTTAAAAGACACTTTCATGGTACTTAGAATCATAATTGAGATTTTGAAAGACTAATAAATGAATGAAAAAATTTAAAATAAATTACAGCAACAAATATATATATATAGGCTGTAATGATAAGCAATAATTTCAGAAACTTAGTATTTTGCAAATGATTACTCAAGTAAAATAAGCTAACTTCAAACAATATTAATGTATATTACAGAAAACATTGACCATTTCAGAGTTTTTCTATGTGAATGTTAAAAAATATGACCCAAATCTTGAGCATTTTCAAAATGTGAACATTTCAACATCAGGAATAAAACATTTGATTCATTTTAGCTTGCATTACCTAAACAAAATGAATTCTCTTTATTCACGATAATAATTTCAAACTAAACCATCTGAGAATACTAAGGAATAAAACACAGTATATTAAGATCAATCTCTGTTACAGCCCATGAAACTAAGAGAAAACATAATACATAGTACTTCATATACTTATGTGTTTTCATAAAAACAAAAATGGGTTTTATCATCAGAACCTCAAGTTAAACAGTAAAAACAGTTAAATATTCCAAAAAATGAAACAACACTACGACAAAAGACGACACAAAGACAATACAAAAATTATTAAAAACAGTTAAATATTCCTAAAAATAGAAACAACAACTATGACAAAAGACATCACAAAGACAATACAAAAATTATTAAAAACAGTTAAATATTACCAAAAAATGAAATA
>NW_013666977.1:250716-257267 GCF_000517525.1 Limulus polyphemus
ATAACATTACGACAAAAGACGTCACAAAGACAATACAAAAATTATTAAAAACAGTTAAATATTCCAAAAAATGAAACAACATTACGACAAAAGACGTCACAAAGACAATACAAAAATTATTAAAAACAGATAAATATTCCAAAAAATGAAACAACACTATGACAAAAGACGTCACAAAGACAATACAAAAATTATTAAAAACAGTTAAATATTCCAAAAAATGAAACAACACTATGACAAAAGACATCACAAAGACAATACAAAAATTATTAAAAACAGTTAAATATTCCAAAAGACAATATCACACTATGACAAAACATCTACATCAACAAATTTGATGAAGGAAGGCAATATTAAAGAAAATTAAAACGAACAAGGTAATGAAATTGGAAACTTCCAATTCAAATATTTTACACAATAGACAATGTTATATAGAAAAATTGATGTTCAGATTTTGTCAACTATGATCAATTTCTTATACCCTTTCCACTATTATAATACAATTTAGTAAGTTAATTTTTAAATTACAGACATGAACAGCCAATGAAAAGGTTAAACAAACAACTAAAGCTTTTTTAGAAGGTATACACCCAAACTAGCAAACCCCTTGACAGGTGAACCTTTATATAATAAATATGAGTTGAAAATCAATGCCATTTAAAAAAAAAGCTAATTTTCACAACTATAACTGAGACGATGCCTAGCATATGAGGCACTTCACATAATAATAACTCATTACCGTCAACAAAGATAACAGCTAAATAAAAATGCCAAAATAAAAGTTATTAATCTTCATACTTACTACATTTGGATTATACGGTGGAGAAATTTGTCGTGCCTCTAGTTCTACCCAATTTACAGTTTTGAAAAATTCGTGATTTTTAACATCTTCTACATCATTCTTTGACCCTAGTCTCCTGTCTTTGTTCTTCTGTAGCAACTGATTCAGTAAGATAGTAGATGAAGATGTTATGATATAATGAACATTTGAGTTTACATTAACAGAATATCCAACAACCATACAGTAAAGTTATGTTATTAGGGTATCTGGATACATGAGTGTAAACACTTATTTGGAGAACCCAACTTGTACAAAATTAAACTTTAAACAGAAACAAGCCACTGCTATGTTTGCTACATGAAATATGTCATGTTAAGAAAAAGTGTTTTCTTCTTAACCTTCTTGCTATGGACTCGGTGGATTACACCAACCTCGTGACCACAAATTAAACATCAGTTTCCATATAATAACTTTTAACATGTTTTATATGTCTTTCTTCTTAACCTTCTTGCTATGGACTCGGTGGATTACACCAACCTCATGACCACAAATTAAACATCAGTTTCCATATAATAACTTTTAACATGTTTTATATGTCTTTCTTCTTAACCTTCTTGCTATGGACTCGGTGGATTACACCAACCTCATGACCACAAATTAAACATCAGTTTCCATATAATAACTTTTAACATGTTTTATATGTCTTTCTGGAATTTTTATAAGCTTTTAGTAAACGTTACCAGTCTTTTGTTGACAAAAAAAATCAGAATTTTTAATGAAGTACTTTAACTAAAACTTAGCCCATGAATATATGGAGACAAAGTGTTGACTGCTCCAAGTGCAAAGTGATTTTCATGTTAAGATTAAAAATACTTTTCTTTATCTGATATCTTTAAAATTTCATTTGTGTAATCTCTGAAACTTCCTAAATAAATATCAAAAGTTTATATTCCATCTGTTATTTTCTCTACCCTAACTCTATACTGGGTCAGTCAATTTGAGTGACCTCATAATCACCATTAAAAAAATAAAGGAAATAAATTACCCACTCTTTCTTTATAGAATGACCACAATTTGTAACAGGTAACTACAACTATTTATCTTAAGTAACGCAAAGCTCATAACAGTATACATATATTTACACTTAACTTCATTGTTTTATTGCCCTTTGGACTGTGTCTAACTAATAATCCTGCCACACAAGTTGTAAATCACTTGGCAAATGTGCAGCTCATGTCAACATATTGTATTACGTAATGCTTGGAAGTATACCTCATGAAAGTTTTTATTATTATCACTATTTTTCATTATCTTACATAATCTAACCTTACCTAACAAGTTTCTAATTCTTACATTTTAGTTACTTTTACAGTAATAGATAAACAATACACGAGAAATAAGAACTGTAGCACATACCTTAGTATTGTTTTTTTTTGCTTTTGACTGTTGCTGAAAATTAAGTCTACTATTTTTATACTAATGGTACTAATACATTAAATACATTTTATTTAATTATATAATGCACCTTGGGACACAGATTAATAAAATACACAAAGCAAGCAATGTCCTATAACAATTATAATATTTTTGCAATAAGAGCTTTTACAAATTCAGCTAAGTTTCTCCATGTGATTTGCATGGAAAAAGATGTTTTGAACTAGAGAAGAAATAAACAATTCTCTGTACAGAAAACACAGTAAAATACATCATTTGATTGATTAAAACTTTGGCTTTCTATTGGTTATAAATCATACAGTATTAAACATCAGGCAGAGCTGTTGGCAGTTTGTGAAAAAGAGAATGTGACAGGTGGGTGTGGCAGGTGGGTCTGATATTCTAGTTTGTGGCTCCATAAACAAATAAGATTGAAAAATATAAAAATTATGCTTTGCCTGGGTAATATCTAAGTTATAATGAGTAATTTATGTTAAATTCGTACATCTCAAAGGGATAGTAAATAAATTAAAGAGCAAATTTCAATTCTCATACAAGGGGAGACGGAAGATTTTTTAAACATTTCCTTATAATATTATAAACTTAAAACTTATATAATATTAAAATCTGATTTATTAAGTACATTTTAATACAAATGTGTTCATATATAATGATAATAAAGTAATTTAATTACATTTATAATGTAACTAAAAATTTGTGACATGCGCACTTAAACTGGCCCATAGCAAAAGGGTTAATCAGTTGATAAATACAAAACTATAGTAATTTTATTTAAATGTTTTGAATATTTCATAATACACTTTGCTAAAGACAGAATAATCATACTCTGAAAAATTCAATTCCAGCAAATAAAAAACATTTCATCTTTATAAGTGTGTGTGTGACTTCTGAATAATTTCATTAAATGAAACAGGTAGAAAACAACATTTTGACTAACAGTTACAACTGGGCAATTACATGTTTTATACTGAACGAAAAAATACCACTTACAAATATGATGTGAAAATAGGCTGAAAAAGTAGAAGATATGACTGAATAAAATGACTCAGCGGATCATCATGTTTGCATGATGATAACAGTTTCTTTTGTCATGTATGCCATATTATAAAAGTACATTTTGTAATCACCATCATACTGTATTGTATTTTTCTGTATTTATGGCAAAGTTACTATGACTGCCATGTCTAGAATTTTGAATAACTAAACAAAGGGAAGGCGACCAGTAACCAACACCCTATTACCCAATATCCACCATAAGAGGTTGACTGTTGCTCTTATAACGTACCCACAGTGTAAAGGGCACAAAATATTTTGTGATATCACACAGATTAAAATCTCGCTTGTCATATCCAAAACCCATAGCTTACCACAGGGCCAACCCTTTCCCAACCACCCTATGTCAAAAAAATTTTTTAAAAAGTTTGAATTTTCATTAAATGTTTCTGACACCCACTTTGGAATTAGTGACTGATGAAGTTATCTAAAGAAAGTAATGAGACAGTAAAAACACAGCAGGCCAACTTACTGCTTCAAGAATACTTCTGGCTTCGATAGATATGTTGGTCCTTAGTTTTAATGGTTTATGTAGAATGTTGTCATACATTTCTGCAGTATCTCGGCTGTAGAAGGGAGGCTAGGAGTAAGAGAAAACAGAATCATACTTGATTACAGCATAAGTAAACCAACCGAGAGAACTTATCCAAATTATCCATTAATGATTATCTCATTACTTCAAGAAAACACAGTCATACCATAAAACTTTATGAGGAATATCTTTACAATCTGACCTTGTAATGCAAACATTCTAAAGACAAATAAGAAAAGCATTCTCCCATGGCAAATTTTCATGGTATTAAACATTTAACTGAGTTTCAACATTCATCTACTATTGATAGTTTTGATATTAAAAACTGATCCTGTTTATCCTCAAAAAGTTTCCAACTCTTTTGACAAGCAACTGTTTCTGATACAAACCTAAAAACCTCTATAACTAGTAAGTACTGACAGTCCTCTGTATTTTACAATAAAAAGTGTTAGGATGTCTTGAACAATTAAAAACACAGTGTACAATACTCCCATATACAGAAATATAAGATTCACCATGAAACACTTATTTTCAGTTGTATCAAAACATTAATATTTTTTATAAAGTTTTCTTTATTCATAACTTATTAGTGAAGTTTGTTTCAGATAACCCTAATTCAATATCACAACTGATTAACAGCTAATGTACTACTTACCAGCCCATACATCATTTCATACAACACAGCTCCTAAACACCACCAATCTACAGACTTGTCATATGCTTCCTTCCTTAAAACTTCTGGGGCTAGATACTACACAGTTTTAAAAACAGATTTATATGTTTACAACGTAGAACTGACATAAACACCAAGGAACAAAATAATAATTAATTATTAGACAAAAAAAGAAAGACCTCATTTTGTCTATGACTGGATGTTTTAACATACACTCAGTCAACTTGCTGACTTGTAAAAGATTAACATGATTAATTGATGAATACTTACTTTTTATTATTATTATTATTATACAGTGAGATCAAATCAAATAATAATAAACTTTCCACTATAACATTTTAACATATGCTTAGTCAACTTGATTTGTCTTCAAAGATTAATACAATTATATAATGAATACTTACTTTTTATTATTAATTACATTGTGAGTTCAGACCAAAATAATAACAATACAGATTTCCTAATATACATTACTGCTAACTATCAACTGTGATACATATTTGCTATGTTTCAATGTTTAACTGTGTTTTTATCTGTATCATGGTATACAGATAATAAAAAGTATTTGGCTGGCACAACATGACACGTGATAGCAAACAATAATCTTTATCACACTATTTACTGTTCACAACATACAAAAATTAGTTGAAATTTTAGTTACATCAGTCGTTTATGAGACAATAACTCCTAGCATATAAAACATCTTAGCTGAAGCCAAAACAGAGAAAAAGTTCACAACTATCAAGTCATTCACGGGAAGAACATAGTGGTGTGAAAAATATTGTCATGTGCCTATACCATGACTACTTTTAGCAACAGTACATGAAACATGACAGATACAACTCTACTGAGAACCACAAACAAGAGTAATCACTACTTGAATACACCCCACATTCATGATTATCTGCTACTCATACTTGATAAACATTACTGCATTTATATAAATAAATAGCTTACAAAGTACTGATTACAGCAATTGTATATAGGCGATTAAATCAGCACTATCAAACAATTATGAATTAAATATCGCAACACCCTTATCAGTCCTGGTTCTCAACATATTGTCATAACGGATATCTGTGATAATAGCACCAAAATGCATTGGGAATATCCCATCTATCAGACAATATCTAGTCAGCAGTCATGGAAAATAAAAAAAAATCATCAATCAAATAAGGCTACGAAGCTGAGTGCTCACACCCACAATGTCTCAGCTACTACTTTCAATGCTAATCATTTAGATTTGGACATTACTTTTATAGAAAGTTCATTACAGTTGACTATTTTTGATAAAAGAAGAGAATTCAATTTCCCTGTTCTTGGTCTACCCACACCTAATAGTGTTATTCTGTGTATTATGGCTATAAAGACAGACAATTAAAGGAATACATTATTTTATTTTTTGATAAATACAAAAATATTTTAGAAACTAAACTATTGAATAAGGAAAATATCTTATAAATAAAATATAGAGGGAGTTAGTTACTTTAGCTTATAAGTAGCTAATAATACTTTTTTTAGTAATTTTATTCAGTATAACTGGGATGGAAAGACTAACTTCAAGTAGCTCGGCTTGTTTCGGCATTCCCGTGTTACACTTGAATAAATCTTCAGGAGAAAGGGAGGAGGTTGGGAGTTATAACTATATAATAACTTTTAACGTAGGGTGTACAGTTCTATTTAATATTTTATAGTTCTATTTAATGTTTTATAGTTCTATTTAATATCTTTTTCTAAGGGTGGAGGTTGGAAGCTTAATTATTGGAAATATTAGGGTGGCTTTATTTCAGTTCATTTCTACTTTAAGAAATTTAAGGGAAACTGCCTTCCCACAACTGGATTTCGACAGTGAAAGGCAGTAGAAGCTGAGACATTATGGGCATAAGCACTCAGCTTCATACCCTTATTTGACTGACGATTTTTTTTTCCCCATGATGACTGACTAGATTGACATAGGTGTTTGGATATTGTTTGATAGATGGGATATCCCCAACGCATTTGGTGCTATTACCACAGACAATATCGGTTATGACAATAAGTTGACAACCAGGACCGAT
>NW_013666977.1:258150-293191 GCF_000517525.1 Limulus polyphemus
GCTACATCATTAATCATAACATTTATACACTGCTCTCTAATGTACGTACAATATACTTTCATGAAAGGTAATCAAACTGACTGAAAGACTATTTGAGTCTATTTTCTTATATCATCTAACAAAAATTATCATTGGGTTACCTTTATATTTAACTATTCTACTACAAGAACAATAAATGATCTAATTATTATCCTTTACAGAATATTTGACAATGCTAAGTACCATAATAAAAGTTGCTGAGTCATTCCATAAGTCTCATCTAATAAGTTTCAATCTCAGTGTTTTGTATAAATGTAATAAAAGCTGTAAGTACAAAGCCTGCCTATGCAGACACAAAGTTTACAGATATTGTTAGCAGCTATACACAGCAGAGCTATACAGTGTTAGCAATCCTAGCCTTTACTAAAACACAAATGTGAATTCTTTGAAAACCATCTCCTAAAAACGATCAAATTCCTGGTGTGTTGCCATGGAGAAGCCAAAGATTTTTGACAGGGAGGGAGAGAATCCTGAATAGACAGATATATGTAAAGACACTTCAAACTACTCCTAAAATGTCTCTTGTTGAGAAGTTTGTCCTTGATTTCTACATTAAAAAGGAATCCCACAACAGATGAAATTTTGATGACCTGTGGCACTACACAGTATGCAGATTTTGCATCAAAGTAGCTTCTACACCTCACATCTCAACCTGGTTCATATAAGCTATGTCCTCACACAACATTCTGGGTACAGCATATAGTAGCTTCTACATTACACTTTGTATCTGAACCTGTTTCATGTAAGCTATGTCCTCACACAACATTCTGGGTACAGCATATAGTAGCTTCTACATTACACTATGTATCTGAACCTGGTTCATATAAGCTATGTCCTCACACAACATGCAGAGTGCAGCATATAGTAACTTACAAACTTCATATTTTAAATGATTCAAGTAAGCAATAACACCACACACTGAGTGCACCAGTATGAAACTTTCACAGTTAAACTTTTTTTAAAGAATGTTACAGCAGATTTAAGTGGAAGTAGGAATGAATTTATAGAAGGAAAAAATATTCAATAACAGAAAAAAAAAGTCAAAATGTTTATGATAAACCAAGTATTTCCATTTATTAAAACTATACCTCAGGTGTTCCACAGAATGTTGAGGTTGTATCCTTTCCACACAGGCCTTCTTTACAGAGACCAAAATCTGTTAGCACAACGTGTCCCTATTAAAAGAGGAGTATCATGTTGAAATTCTACTAGTAATTTGACTGGTCTGTATTTTCATTATTCTAGTAGTAGAAATGGTAAAACAAAAAAACTATCTCTGGCATTAGCAACTGTCAGCACATTAAAGTTTCAAATTTATCACTCTCTTTGGATACTGGTGGTATAATTTAACCACTAACTAATCACAATTACAATTAGAGGTATATATTATAAACTACAGTAAGCTTGTACCAAAATGTCTTTGATGTCCCATGTTTTTTGCACCACAAACGAAATGCTATTTGTGTTCCATTACTAAAGTCAGTAAAATTTAAATCAATGTGCTTAAAAGGAATCTTCACAAAAAAAAGCTAAATTTAGAAAAATTCAAGCACCACAATTCAGATAAAATCTGTAGTAAAAATACACCTTTCATCAAAAATGTATATAATACACACTTACCTGAGAATCCAATAAAATGTTTTCTGGTTTTAGATCCCTGAAATACAAGGATTAATACCATAATTTATTCATTAAATTGTTTTCTAATTCTAAAAATACATGTGCAGTTGTTGTAATGGACATGTAAAATAAAAAAATGTTACTTTAGGATAAGCTTTCTTTCCTTTTTTAGGCAACAAATTAATTCACTTATAGTCAGAGAATATTTAGTATTAAGTCTTATTAGCTGTGAACGTGAATAGATAGTTTTTTTTTTGGAAATATTTGTGGTGTTCAATTCTGAAATTATTATTTTTTTACTGCTGAATCCCTGAATTATTGTTGCTATTTAGTGTTTTAACATATTTAAGGTGAATGAATCTTTTGATAAAACCTTCTATATTTTTATTTTAACGTGATGAGAGGATAGGTTTCCATTATAACTTTAAATAAAAGCCTGTACAATCATAAAAACAAATTACCCAGTTAAAAGGAAAAAAATCTAAAAATTCAAACATTCATGGAATATGGTCCTCCTTTCTTTATCAGTATATGATCGAAACTGGAGTACGTTCTATTTTCAGGCTATTAACAAAAAGTTACACTTCTCACTAACATTTCAGCAATTACGAAAAATACTTAATCTTTTCCAACCTGGTAACTTGATTTTAACCCTTCCAAGACGGGTCACAGGTGAAAGGCTATGTCATCTTGTTCACTGACTCACATTCAAAATTTTATTGAACTACTATTTCATGAATTTATGTCAATAAGTTTAGTATCAAACTGTAGTTCTTGTGTGGTTCATGCATAAGAGCATAATAAATAGCTATGTTATGTAGTGGTTTTTATTACTTTATAAACCATAAATTGTTTTAAAAAAAATCAAACTATTTATTTTAAAAAGTCCCATAGTTATCGTTCCATGTGTTTGAAGCATCTCTATTTCGGGTATGGTGACTTTTATGAATTAATTTTTATTGATGAAAAGTCAGAGATGGTATTATACCTGTCAAAGGGCTTTAAAGGGTTAAGGAGAAAAGAGAATTTGTTTATAATTTTAATTGCCAAAAGAATTAAGTAGAAGAAAACTTGAGCATTTTACTTTTCTTCTTCTTATATAAGTATTATTGACATTATTATTTTAAAAAATTATTCTAGCTTTAAAGTGAGTTTTTTAATGATAGCTTCATAGTTAATGAATTCTTACCTATATACTATTCCATTTGAATGTAAATAACCTAAGGCACTTGCTATTTCTGCTGCATAAAATCGAGCCCTGGGTTCATGAAAGTAACGTTCTCTTTGAAGGTGGAAAAAAACCTGAGTAAATGAAAAAAACACATTTACTTCTACAGAATTTGTAAACATTCCAGATTTCTGAATATTAATACAAACCACTGATGTGTTCTAAAATACACAAAAATAAAAACAATCACATCACTCTATTGTTCTCTACAATTTTAAAAAGCAAACATTTAAAAACAAATTAACATCAAGACAACTGATCTGACATTTGGGTATTTTTTTCATAAAGTTAAAGCTATATTAAAAAAATGATTGTTAAATACATAAATTTCCCTTCCATGTATACAAAATGAATGCACTTAGAGATATGTGAAAATGGAAAGCTGAAAGTTTCAAGAGTACTCACAATAACCAAAGTTACTTGTGAAAATTAATATGTTGGGTAGTGCAACTTCAATCATAATTATTCATATTGATGGCAACCCTATACATAACTTTTTTTTTCACCAATATTTCAATTACTGTATGGTAGTTAATCACCAGAGCATTTAACAAGAATGGTGATCAGTGAATGCATGGTTCAAATCTTTTGAGCCATACAATCAAAAATAATTGTTGTCATCAACTGCCCTGATGATGGTGAACTGCAGAGTTACTGAAATGTTGACAAATAAACAATGTACTTATCTACATGGTTGACAGCAATATGAATCATTGTGATAGAAGAGAATGTATCTTGTAAAACAAAAATTGCAATATATTAAATTTGTTATTCCACATTTAAAACAGGAAAGCTACCTATTATTTATTTTTTGCTAACATAAAGCTGTGACTTCACTGGTTTTTATCTAGCTGTCATGTTGAAACAAACATAAATATATCATTTTATAAGTAGCTCATGTAAAAACATACTTTCAGATATTCTTGTTTAGGATTCAATACTTTACAAGTTTTATTAACAGAAGTATTCATACCAACAGTCAACAACACTTCACTTTCTCAATTATTGGAAATTTAAAACAACAACTTACAGAGCTGTATTAAACAGTAGCATTACAAACACACACTTAACAATTTAACTTGTCTGTAGTTGAGAAAACTGTCAGCTACACTGATGGAGACAAGTTGTATAAACATCCAAGTGTCAGAAAAAGCTCTTTTTCTGGTTGGTGTTAGATATTAACTGTTTTTCTTACAACACAACTTAACACAGCCAAATAAAATACATGGTATTATGAAAAGTACAATTTCAGTTTTGCAATAAAAATACATTCCCAGTGTAATGGCCTGTTTTACTCAAGTAGAAAGAAGCAGGTAATACACATCAGGTTATTTTTTATGGTATTTTTTCCACAGTTTATAATAGTGTAAAAGGGTAATATTTTGAATATACTAATTACTTTTAGGATTCATAATAATTTTGGCTGATTTAAAAACTCACTGGCTAACCACTATAAATGCTATTAAAGCCTTTCAAAATTATTGCATGTTTCTGCTATTCTTTTAAACCTTGTTACTGATACAATTCATGACTGAAAAATATTGAGTTTGGTCTCTCATTTTACATACAAATTTTAAAGTGTGTTATATATACAAAGCTCCAGATAAGTTAGGTCTCTCATTTTACATACAAATTTTAAAGTATGTTATATACAAAACTCCAGATAAGTTAGGTCTCTCATTTTACATACAAATTTTAAAGTATGTTATATACAAAACTCCAGATAAGTTAGGTCTCTCATTTTACATACAAATTTTAAAGTATGTTATATACAAAACTCCAGATGAGTTTGGAGGAAGAATAAAAATTTTTACAATTGTGTGATTTTGTTTTTAAGAATCAGAAGTTTCAACAAAAAAAAAAAACTGTCTAAAATATGATTTATGTATTACTTTAACAAAATCAAACATAACTCTCATGTATACTGCTGGATTAGATTAATTGATTATCATACCAGGACAGGTGCATCGCACTTCAAGGGTAATTTGCACCATTTGAATTAAAAAAATTATAAATAGAAAATAAACTTGCAGCCATTCTTCCACACATTTAAAAACACATACTTCAGAGTTGAGTTATATTCAACAAAAAAAAAGAAAAAAAGTCTTAATTATTCAATTTTATCCATAGAAATAAGATAAAATCCCCAATTTTAATACTGGGTTCACTTCAGCATACTCCAAACAAAAACATTATTGTCTTTGAATTTCCTGAATGTTTTCTATGTATAATATAGCACTGGTAGCCACATATGAGGAAAGTTGAAGAAGTTTTGAACAGAATAGTGTTAATTTGACCTTGTAATTTCAATGTAAGTGTAATTTTACCAACTTTAGCCAATTAGTCTTTCTCAACTTCAGCTGTGAAGGTGTGAAAAAATTGCCTCTATCTCAGCTTTGAGAATTTATATACTAGTGATCTAAACATGCCATGAAAGCTCTTTTTTCTGTCCTTTTTAACTGTATAAAGCCATATGGCTTCCAGTTCAGCAAAGATTTGTGTAGAGGTCAGAAGAAAAATGATAAAAGCTTAGTTTGATGATGTGATGTTGCAGTACAATGGAAATTGTTTTTGTGAAAAAAGTTGAGGCAAGCTTAGCTTATTAAGTTTCACTTCACCAACAAGGCTGCTGTGTTAGGACTTGTTTGCAATAGACCTTATCAGCTTAATTAACTGCTTCAATGGAAGAAGAAAATCACAGAAATGTAAAAAACATGTATATATAAAAAAAGAGGTTTAAATCCTATTATTCATTAAATAAAACATTGTGATCAATGGCATTAAAAAATAATTTCTATGTAATTTTAGTATGATAAAGTTATTTTTATTGTACACCAGTGAAACTATGTGCAGTGTTTTTCAAATCATAACAAAGATTACATTTAGTTTTATAAAATAACAACTTTAAAAGAAGAATCTTACAAGAATGAAAGAAGCTAAAAATCAGTTATTAAAATATACAACAGAGGTAACCATTTTTAATTTTCTTTTAAAAGAAGTATTACAACCAATTCTTTTTTGCAATTTCAAAGATACATATGTTACATATAGAAATATTCATTTGAAAAAGTTAAAAAGCAGAAAGTTCAAACTATTTCTTTCAGTAGTTTTTTGTAATGCAATAAAACCCACCATACTGAGCACTTGAAGCTAAATAATTACTATCGCCATTAGAACAAATACTCTATAATCAGATGAAAACTAAATAAGCACGAGCCAAGTATTTCACCAATAAATCACTCGCACTTAAAAACTTGAAGTTTTAGATAAGCCTAATTTCAGCAGAAAGTACTACCTAAAAGCTGTATTACCTTCTCATACACACACAAAATGGCATTAAAGAAAAATCAATATCCAAATTTTCTGTATTTTGCATACAGTATTCAGTTGTTCTCTTCCAAACTCAACATGTAAATACATTGTCTTAGTTATCAGTAAACAAATTTCTGAATCTTCAACAAAACCTAGCTTATATTTGAGATCAGAATCGATTTTCTAATAATGAAGCCCAACTTTTGATTGAGGTACCAAACTTAATCTTGTCATTTCAGTTCCAGGCTGATAGCAATAAGTAAAGGCTCACCTCACCACCATTGATGTAATCCAAGACAAAATAGAGTTTGTCTGTTGTTTGGAAGGAGTAGTGAAGTCCTACAAGGAAGGGGTGTGCCAGGTTTTTTAACAAGACATTTCTTTCACTCATAATATGATTTTTTTCATTTTTCTTCAAAATGATGTTTTTCTGTAAAACCTGCAGAACGATCAATAGATGACTCGTGTGAAATACAAATATGATAGAAAAAAAAAAAGTATCATACATAATTTTATTGTTTCCGTAAACCATGCACCAAAAGAAAAGTAATATTTATGATTAAATTATGCATATTGGCAATAAAAGATAAGTTTTTGAAAAAAATAACCTCACAGAGGTATATATAACAGTTGCAATTTGTTAAAGATACACTAATACATTAACCTATCTTACTTTATACTGTAGCTTGTGAATATCGGTAACTTGAGTACCTAATTCGTAAGAAACTATAGACTTTGTATTTGGACATCACAAACATCTAATTTGAAACCAATATTGCATTCAACATATCGCATAATACAAAAATCGATATTTAGGGTTTCTTTTATATTTACTTTTAAATTAAGAAGTTAATTAATGTATAATACTAAAATTTTAATTATAATCTACAATTTGATACCAAACGTATTGACATACATTCATAAAATAATAGTTCAATAAAATTTTGAGTGTGAGTTTACAAACACGATGACATAGCCTTTGACCCATGACCATAGGAAGACTCTTATCAGTAGGGTTAATAGGATGCTGAGACAAAGGCTTTACTTTAACAAAAGTGCTTTTTTCTTCATCTGATTCCATGATGTGAAGTATTACAAGATTTTTCATAAAAAAATATAGAGGATGAAAGAAAGCACAGACATTTCAATAGATAAACAGGCTGTTAGCTAAAACAATACGGGTTAAATGAACAGATACAATAGGTAATCACATGAAATTCGTAAAGAGTCTGTTAAAAGAACAGAAAAATATATCTTACTTTTACAGCATAGACATTTCCTTCTGTTTTATGTTTGGCTAGTAAAACTTTTCCAAAACTTCCTTTTCCAATTACCTTCAAGAACTCAAAGTCACTAGGCTTTACGCTAGAAAAATACAGTACCAAAAAACCTTTAATTAGTAAAACTTGTGTAATTCTTATACAATAATGTAACTTGTTTTGTGAATATACTTCATTTATAAAACAAACAACATGTTTTGACACATCAAACTAGGACAATTAGTATTTTGTTATGTAATGTTTTAAGTATATTATTATTTGTACAGAAATGTAATTAATTATTAACTTTCTTTTTTCACAGCTACCTCCCAGTTTCTCGGAAGTAAATCATACATATATTATGATTTCTTGACAATCTAACAATAACTACTTGAATAGTAACTGTCCTCAAATAAACACCCATAAACACATCAAACTGAGATGATTAGGATTTTGTAGTTTAATATATATAGCTTAATACCATTTATATTAAATCTCATTACTTACTGATCCACTTTTCCATAAATAACTCTCAATTTTGAAACAATAAAACTGACACAAATACACATAATAATTTCTTTATAAACTGACCACATCTACTTTATAGTAACTGTCTTTATCATATTTGAAATAAATATTAATTTCCTTATACATAATTAGTTTATAATATAGTAAGACATATTCAAGTAATTTTTAAAAATTTCTACAGAGGTGTCCCATACTTGGTTGAGATATCTGTGTAAACTGGTTGTCAAGAAGTCATAAACATATACAACAAAGAATGTCTCACAAAAACTTGTACCAGTTTGGCCCTGTATCAGGTATTAAAATATTACATTCCCGCATTCCCAATGAATTTAACTTTGCTTGAGGAATGTCATCTTTTTAGTTGGCTTTCCTGATCAAGACTGCATGGTCCACCAGTATTCCTTTAGTTATAACCAATGAAAGTGGACATATATGGATTAAGTAAAAAAAAAAACAATTCATGAGGAAATACAACTTTACATGAGGGGATGTAATCTTCCTGAGAGCTTTCCTCCAAGTGAATGTAATTTAATTTCATTATTTCTATCCTGTATATCTGTATTCACTCCCTGGAACAAGGGCAAACCCATCTAAAAGGGTGACACAGATATTAGTACAAATCACTACGAGTTGGAGATTCTCTCCCTTGAATAATATTACTTGGAATAGTGGGTGCCATGGGTAATCAATGGATTATAAAGCACTGCACTTTGACAATTTGTCCAAATTAAAAATGTTGATGAAGTTTTGCTGTTCTCGTATTGTGTGTACCTTTTGAAAAGTCTCTCTCCAGCACCCGATGTGAGTATACACAATAAGAAACTCACTTATATTTAAAAAGACACTATTCCTGTGAGTAAAGATTTTATTTATTCTCTTGTGTTTGCTTATTTTTCCTTTGCTGTCCATGTGCAATGTATTCACATGGCAACAAAACTGAAATCCAAGTACTTTTTTTTAAGATTTCTTTTGAAATAAAGGAATAAAAACTTGTATAATATAAAACTTTGAATTGTAGTGTACATGGTAATGCTGATTTTATTAACATACATTGATAGTAAAATTGACTGATTAAATTTGGAATGTAACTCAGTAAAACTTTGTGACATGTGCAGAAAGGAGCTTAAAGAGTATGCAGTTGTCAAAGGGTTAATGTACTCGAGTACCACATAATCATATCTGGGAGAATAGAAAAAAACAGAAATGGTAATTTCTCTGCAAGGAAATATACATTATGCCTCCTTATACAGAGCAAAATATCATAAGATTTTCACTATCTCTTCATTATCCACAACGGTTAAAGAAAATACTAAAGATTAAAAAAACATGTAAAATGACCAATTTATATGCAGAACTACTGAGGAATGTAATAAACACTTGTTTCAGGTATAATTCTATATGGAAGTTTGGTGAAATTCTACCGAGTGATGTGAAAAACATTGATTATACAAATTGACAAATGCATCTCTCCTAAAAATAATATTAAGTTCCAAAGGTGTAAACTGGTTCAAGTGACATTAACTCTTCCTAATGGAAGATATATATAAATATCAAATATGTAAAGAGAACCTTTCCACAATTTTGTGAAATTCAATCAAAATGATCAGATGTCTATTAAGTACCAGAAATACTAGGGGAGGGAAGTAACTTCATCAATATTTGGGTTTAGTTTATTCAAATATTTATATAATTTCATTGGACCAAAATACAAGTGATTTTTTTTACCCAACCTTTTCCATTTTAAATTACCCAAGCTCACAAACCACAGAACACTTCTACAGGGTTTAGAGATATTCCATATAAAACAATAATAATAATTTTAGATTATTCCAAAATAAATTCATATCTACTAAGAAAACTATGCTCAAAGAAGAAAAATCCACATTACAGTATACATATGTTCATCTACAAAGTTCACTGAAAATCCAGAGAGAAATACTGAAACTAAATAAAACAAATTCACAATACAACTTAAAAAATACAATAAACATCCATAACATGTAAAAAAAAAGAATTTGAACAAATATAATATAGTATATTATGATAAAGGTACTTGAAACAATCGAAAAGTGTGAAATACAGTCTCATTTAGCTACTCGAACAGTTATTGCCTCAAATTTTTGACATTTAGTCCATATTTGAAATATGTTTCTGTATCTTATGCAGAATAAGTTGTTAATGTCCTGTATTTTTATAAAAAATTGTTCAAACTCATCATTTAAATGAATATTACACTAAACAGACCACACTCATCTACAAATGATCAAATATCTAAAGCAAAAATTATAGCTGCATGCACCATGTGCATTCATTTAAAACTTCAAAATTAATGTCTGTATTGAGGAGTTCCAAAAAGTTGCATAACAAGATTAACAAAAGAATAAATAGGCCAAATTTCTATTAGGGTTATTCTGTACTCTATAATGTAGTTTTGTTTTTGTGATTTATACAAAAAACAGACATTATAATCAAAAAGTATAAACAACAAGCCTTACTTGTTTTTTTCGGTAGGACCTAAATCCACTTGTTTATCATCTTTCTCTTCCTAAATTAGGTCAAAACAAATCAGTTTATCAATGAGAACTGCAATACAAATAAACTGCAAGAATTTTATTAAAAGTATCAACTTTATCGTTTTGTTCCTGTCATTAAGTGTTGGATATACGAATGTCTTACTAGCAATAAATACATTGTAGTAACAAGTTTTCCTTATCAAATTTACTAATCCAATATGCATTATTAGTACATTGTTAATAATAGAGAGAATACAACTTGCTTTGTACTTGATGTAATTATTATTTGAATGGTTACATTTCTATATTTTGAGCACACTGATTACCATTATAATGTTTTATTAATAGCAACTTAATATCCTTATTGAACCAACTGGTAAGCACTCATATTTTTATATATGATATAAAATAACAGTGACAGAAATACTTGACTGATAGTTTTTTTACTAAAAAAGCTTGGCTCAAATTTGTAACAGTATTTTTTGTATCTGACCATAAATTATAACACATCTCTTTTTGTTGGCATGTATAATATTACTTCCAAACCTCTGCCAAGTGAATACTTACATAATCTAGAACCACTGGATTTTCTGGGGTAGTTGGAGTGTCTGGTGCCTCATCCAATGGATCATCCTCACCATCGTTATCCACATTCCTACTTAGGTTCAGGAATTCTATAACTTCAGGACTAAATTTTAGAGAGTTGACTTTCAGTACAAATACCTTCAAGGATACTGCATAATTATCAAACTTTTTGACCGATCAAATAGTTCTTAACTGTTTCACTATTTATGTAATTGTTATGCTTTACAATCATAGCTTTGGTTTCACAACAAACATACACATGTAAGATGAACAAAACAGTACTTTCACACATAATCACAGATTGAAAATTCACATGATCATGATTACATTTGCACAAGACATTGTGAACAAACATTTATTACACATTTACCCTTTACATTTGTTACAATTCACTCTTGTGGCTATTAATTTATCAGTTTTTACTGACTTAACACTTGCACTAAAACTGGGCACCTCTTTGTTGCATGTTACTGAACCCCAAGAATATGTTTTCTCATTTATAGAGTATTGTACACTCCCCCCCCCCCCCATGATGTTAAATGAGTGAAACCATTTAACTAATGTATTATTTAGGTTTTTAGTACATTCAGCTTAATTCTGAGATACATGTGGCTTAATTAACACATGTGGTATAAGATTATAAAAACAAGTATAAATCAGCTATTCAAATATAAAAGTCAGCATACAACACTTGTACACTATTGGACAGTTGACTATATGTAATTTCTGACGTGACATTCACAACAGTCCTGTTGAAATAAGTGTTAAGCCATAAAGCAGTGTTTTCGTGGTCAAATACTGCCCACAAATGCCTCACAAAAACAATCAAGACAGTGATATTATATTTTTAAAATTCTGACAATTGGCGAGCCACAGCGAGGATTATACAGTGGTAAATGGCAATAGAAGAAAACATGAACAACAGCAGAAATAAGTAAGCCTATCTATATACGCACAACAGTAGTGGTAATGAAAATAGTATAAAGATTAAAATTATGCTATATAACCATGTCAACAGATTTTGATAAATGGAACTCTACATCCAAACAGAACAAAACACTAGTGTTGTCAGCAATATAATACTAGCTGCATTTTTTTACATTATACATAAGTTTAGTACTGTGTGAAAATAAGACTGATGGTTTTATAATTAAGCAAAAAATAATTCATTCCTAATGTTTAACTTCCTAATTGCTTAAAAAATTATACTTCGTCAGCTTAATCCAGTTCACAATGTAACAATTGTTGCCAAGTAATTTCATAATAAAAACAGTCTCAACCTCTAATCTGTTTGTCATATCCCAGTAAGCCTGATGAGACCTGATATTCGGAAAAAGCCTCGTTAGCACTGGAATAGCAGTACCGTATTGTTTATAAATTATAATAAACTCTTCTTTACTTTCATGTAAAAGTTCTTATAATTTAAGTAAAATAAAAATGATCAGCAAGAAACGAAAGCTACGTGTAAAATAAAAAAATAAAAAAGCATCCGGTACAATGATAATTCCAATTTTAGTATCCAAAGCATGTAAAATCTCATTCTCCAAATCCAAAAATAAATAAGGTATTAAAATATGTAATTACTTATTGATAAATCGTTGGTCACTAAAAAGTTTCTGAATAAAGTCATTTAAGCCTTGTCTTCGTTTATTAATGAGATCAGTACTGAAGTTATTTCCAAAAAACTTTTTGCCAGGCAATTTAATCTGTAATCCTGGAAAGTCCTTCTTCAGCTGTAACAGAGAGAAAAAAAAGAAAAAAAAAACATTTAATGAGTAAATACATTACACAGTTTTAACTGTAACCTTCTATAATCTATAATAACCTTTCAACATTTCTACTGTGCAGTTCAAAAATTAAACATAAAAATTATATTAAGATATTCAAACAACTGTGTATGTGTCATTTGGTATAAAAACAAAACATGTACTACATCTAACACAAACAAAATTACATGAGTCACAACATGATTTTTTATAAAGATCAATTAAAATACATGAAGTTACAGCAGATACCAGCTCTGAAAATCACTGTAAAAGAAATAGTTTAAAATTTTTCAGTAACAACCAACATTGAAACAATACTATGACATGGTATCTAATTGTAACAGTGTAAAACTCCACTGTATAATTAAAGGGGCACTCAGCAGAGTGCATGCCTCTGTCATGAAGCTTTGATCATACTCGACTCTCAAAAGATATAAAAAGTTTGTTCATATGTCTGTCATTACCAATGGATATGATCCATTTTTGGCAAGATAATGAGGAATAATATTCTATAAATGTCCACTAAGTTTCATCAAAATCAATCATTTCTGACTGAGTTATAGAGCAAAAATAGTGTGAAAAATTGATCGCCATGTTAACAGATACATATTTTTTTTATTTTCGTGGCCTTGCTGTGACTTTTACCATCCAAAAACTAATCACTTCTAAGTTGGATCATAGTCCAAATGTATACCAACTTTCGTCCAAGTTCATTCAGCTGTTTTTAAGAAATCTTGCTGACAAACACACAGGGGTAAAAATATAACCTCTGTCCACCTTCGATGGCAGGAGTAATTAACACTTTCTGTGTTTCAGTATATTCCAGTGAATATATGTGGCAAATTCTCATGCTCAAAAATATCTTTCACACATACGAGGGATGTAAACCTAAACAGGAAAGTGAGAATAGCTATCACTAAATGTTATACATCATGGATGTAGTATAGGGTTACCAGAATTTCAGAGTAAAGAACTGAAATATTTTCTTTTTCATATGGAATGACACTGAAATAGTTTTAATTACAATAACACACTATACCAGTTGCTAATAATTTCACATCTGTTACATCACATTCTAAAATCACAGGCAAACAAAATCTGTTAAAAACTCATCTAATTAATAAAAACAAATGAAAAAACTATTTTTTTTGTCTTGAACTTAGTCAAAAGAAAAATGTTGCTTCTTCATATTCCTTTTTTGCAGATGGGAAGGTTTTCTGTGGTTGTCCAATGACAGATTAGGTTAAGGAAATGCAGCAGAGAAGGGAACACAGTACCAGGTGATTCTCCAAATCAAATTTATAGAAGCTGTATATAATGACAAACTATACATGTCAAACTCACACTGAGAAATTTTAACATTGTTACTGTTTATTATCACGACTGAAAAAATAAAGCTAAAAACAGGAACATCCGTAATGCTAATTTAGCATCCTAAGTTACAAAAATTGTGTATTTTTATATAATTTAATATATATCTGTACGTGTGTTTAAATGTGTGTGTGTGTGTGGTACTGTGTAAATATAAAGGTCTCCTTCCACTGATGTCGGTTCTAATTCATACCAAAACAGGTTAAAAGCTATAAAAATATGGCTTATAATGGAAGTTATATATCATATCTACTATGAATTAAATATTCAAACAATGAATGTCAAAATCTCTATTGCTACACATGTGTGACAAGATATTTTTTTTTCACCATGAGGCACACCATACAAAAGCACAGGAAAATGCTTTTCAGCTCCCATTAAAAATATGTATGTCAATCAGAAGATATATAAAATAGTAATTCCCAGACTGGCATGTTCTTAGTCACTAAGAAATAAATTAGTGTCCAGCCCACGCTCCACTGGGGTAAGGCTGTGGCTACATCGGCAATGTTTAAGATCTATTATGTTATATCAAGAATTCATTTTTCAACATTTGGAGTCAGAGCACTTGGAAATTTTCCAATAATTTCTGACCAGTCCACTTCTCATCAAATAGTTTATAATGGTAAAAATATCTAATTAACTCCATAAAATACAATCAAAAAAGCAATCAACACCAAAAGAATAACCAATGAAGATTCAAATACACTGATAGGCTATCTCTGACCCAAGTTCTCCATACAAAAAAGAAAAAACTTGTAGCATCACTCAACCTTTTAACTAATTATCTATTAATCTTCTAAAAAAGCAATGTCTTTAGTAAGCACAAAACATATTTAGTCACACTTTATACAATTCAATTGGTCTTTAGCAACTCTTATCTGTCAATGCAGATTGTCAAATTATTTTAGTCATCAAAAGAGTTAACAGTAAAGAAAAAATAAACAAAATGTTTTATTAACATTTATTCCAGTGTATGAAAGTTTGTATACAATCTTCCCTCAAGAACACCCTAATTCACAATCTGTTTATCACACATACAACATAAACAATGTAATTCAGGAACACACATGTACTTAACACACACATTTCAAGAAGAAAATTACAAATAAAGTGGCAAGATACCACCATGCTAATTAGACAAGCATGCAGATCAGCAAATACATTAAAGATTCATGCAAGACTGTATACATTAGGCTCTTAACAAATGCTCTGTCTATACTCATTGTAGATAAACATGAAGAACCTTGAATTTCAACAACATAGTAAGGTTGATGGATTCATTTACAACATAAACATTTGTGTCAGACAAATGATTAACAGCTGCATAAATTACTCGTAAGTAAGGTGTCATAAATGTAACTAGTGTACGATTCCGATACTCTAAACAAAAAATTGAGCAAAGAAGACAAACATGGGAAAGACCAATAAATATAAAATAGCTTAAAGTTGGAAAAAAAGTTTCACAAATCAATTAAAATGTATTACACTACTTAACCAACAAGAATAAAAATGAAAACAAGACTTCACATTTTCATAAGAAAAAATGGCACTGTAACAAAGTAAAATTTCAAGTTTTTAAGTTTTCTTTAGTTCTGTAAATTCATTTTGACATATTTAATCAGTAGTATTAATTGTTATAAATTTTTGTTTTTGACTTTAGTGACTTTTTGGGGAATTTAAACCTGAGTTTTATTGTATACATAGTGCAACCTTCAAAACTTTATGCCTTTTAAATTTATAAGATCAGCAGGTCTAAATCTGTGGTCATCCATTGACTCCCTTTCAAGAGTTTGTGGGAGGTTTGCAAAATTACAGAAGAAAAAAAAAGCAGCAGCATAGTATACATATCCCACTGTGGCCCACTAATATAGAAAAAAAAAATGTGGGTGGTTTATAAACAAAAAATTTGAGAACCACTGTATTAAATATTTATTGTAGTTTGTCTGAAGATTTCCTTACATAAACAGTTGCATTTCATTAAATCATATCGAAATATCTTCAGTAAGATAAAAAATATTACAGCAAACTGTTCTTCTAGATAATGATCAAAATATACAGCAAATGGGAAGGTTAGACTAAAATAGAACTTTACTAGTTTACTAGTACTTTTACAAAGACTAACTTCAACTACACAAGATATTTGAATTGGGTTTTAAGTTTTAAAACTTTTGTACGCACACAGTAATATTCTTCAAATATACATTTTCTTTAAGTATACTAAATGTCTTTACTGGAATAACATAAAAATGATTTTTAATACAACAACATTTCAGCCCATAGCAGTGGAGAGTCACTGAACTATAGTAAAACTGTAATGTTATGAGGGTCCTCTCTTATGCATCAAAACTGTTATTTGTCACATCACCTTACTGGTTTTTTTTTTAATGCATAGATTCTATATTCAATATCTCTACATGAAACTAGAGTCAGAACAGTTATTCTTATTAATGTAATATACAATTTGGATAAAAGCATCTTATCTATTTCATTCTGAATGACACTTTGATAAAAGTTAGTGTAACTTGGACACAAGTAACAACTGAAACTTTTTTGTACTATTAGAACACAGTGTTTGCACCAGAGCAAAGGTCAAAGTTCTTCAACAAAGCAGTACATCACAGGAACTTTAAAACTGAGTGGGTTCGAACTATACTTATTTAATTTCTTAAATTTTATAAATAGTTATATTGACTCTGAGTCTCAACTTTAGAACAATGAGTTGGCCATATACCCTTTTGAACAGCTTACACTCTACATCCATAATGAATTAAATTACACAAGTAGTTTAAAACTCAGCTTACACTATAAGCATGAAGATATAAAATTTGTTTGTTGGCCATATACCCTTTTGAACAGCTTACACTCTACATCCATAATGAATTAAATTACACAAGTAGTTTAAAAGTCAACTTACACTATAAGCATGAAGATATAAAGATTTGTTTGAAATATACTCAGTTGTCCTTGACAGTGATTCACACATGTACATGAGTTATATAATTTTATACAATAACTCTTGTTATCAGAGAGATAAACATTATTGAAGTATAAAATTCCACATACTTGACAGAATGGTAGATCAACTCAAGGTTATTGATGTAGTACTAATACACTGTAACACATAAAACAACCACCAAGATAAGAGATAACTATAAAATACAACAATTCATTTATTAAAGCAAAGACTGTTTATCTTGTGATTACATTACACCAGTACTTCCTGTATGCCTCTAGTGGTTTACTAGGAGTGTATAGTATGACATTTATGTTTAACAACCAGTGGAATAACCGTCTCTAAGGTCCCTGAAGCAAAATGTTTTGTTGATTTTCTCTCCATTTAAAATTATTCCATGTTTCAAACTATTTTTTCTATAATTCCACAACTAAAATACTCAGATAACAATTCTGAAAGGGCCCCTGGTCAACCAGGGTCTTGGAGCAGCAGACCCACTTGCCCCAGCTCTTGCTGTATCCACTGTTGTTAGTGTCCTACATATCACACTTAATCTTATCACTTATCCTAGAGGTAAATTGACTGTTTTTCACCTTGTGCTAAAATATGTACAAAGAAATTCCCCACATAGCTTAGAAAACAAGGATTATTAAATCCTTTCAGTTTTCAAGTATCATCACTACTCTCTCTAAGATTCTAAGATTTGTTGTGACCTAAAGCCCTCTTTAAGATTCTAACACTCTCCTAACTGTTGTGACATACTGTACCCTCTAAGAATCTAAAACCATCCTAACTATTTTGAATAAAAAGTAGAGTGTACATAGGTTTGATTCTTTATAGCTCAAATTAATGATAATCTGATAGTTATATATGGCATCTAAATTAGGAGTATACAATAATTGGACATACCTTGCTCCTTCAGTTTACATTAAAACCAACAGAAACAATGTTATTTCAACCAGTAAAAAAACTGCCATGACCTGCATTATACACATACTACTCACACTTTAATTCAAAATTGCTTGCACTCTCCTATAATCCTGTATTTATTCATGACTGTTTGTATGTCCACAAAATCTTCCCTCAGTTTTGGAGCTAATAGAACTTGGTACTCAGACTTCGGGATGGTCCAGAAGGTGTCCTTATCTATATGGTGTATTTCACTTACCAAGGAGGCTAAAATGCTCCTGAATTATCGCTCAGGCATGATAGGGGTCTCAAAGTAGATATTTAGGGTTGTTGAATCCAAATCTGGAATTCAATTTTGTGTTCCGGGATCTCCTCAAAATCTCTGAGATACTGTGTTTGAATTTGTGTTCATACCTCCACTCACAAGCTAGTGAAACCAAAAATGGCAAATGCGCTCAGTTACCATGGGTGGGAGTCCTAATAGGGTTTGTTTTTGTGTACAGACATTCCTTGGAGTAGCTATATAAATCAAGTTAACACAACGGAAGAGCCTGATCAGTACATTGTGACCTCAGTGAATCACAAGGGAACCTTTGAACACCACCAGCAGAGTGCAGATTTTTTGTGCTAGTACATACAATAGCTCTAGTTTATCTGAAAATAAATAGAATCCTCCACGATAGAATAAAACAACACAATTTATTAAAGTCTCAGTTTCACAGCTGAAATTCAACTTTAAAAAATTGGAACAGTGAAGGTTTTGCTTTGTGGCACATATAGACATGAAAAACGAATGTGACAAATACCAAGTAGTTAGCAAAAATATAAATGTACATATTAAAGGAATGAAAGTAATATTACTTAAATAAAAAAAAAACATCCACTTCCTAAATGAAAAGCAAAGCTGACTCACAAAAATATCATTATTGTAAATTTTATACTTTAGATTTAAAAAAAAGAAATTTAATTGTGGAGCAAATCTAGGTTACATTTTGTGATTTACATTCCCTTTAAAGATAAAATATGTATCCCAGAATTTTTTGTTTTAAACTTTTATATTTTACTCAGAGTTTTAATTACAACAAAATATTTTACATCCATTTAAATTAAACAAGATAATTCAATAAATGTAAGTTTTTATAATGCATGAAGAAACAAAACTATTCACAAGTTGTCTTACATTAAACTTCATCCATCAGCACTAACTATTCAGGCATCTTATACAATACAATGTGATAATGTAATATTTGTTTAGATAGAACCTAAGAGGAAGAAAGTCAGATCAGTAACATATTTGATAGAACAAAATACTTAGATTCAAAATTCATATAATGCTGGATAATCAAAACTTGTTCATGCAAGTTTGAAAGTGTTATTTCAGTGACAAAATGTCACTAACTCTCAAAATAAATCAATTGTGAGCTGCAAGACTTGTAAATTTCAAAATTACTACAAACCAGTTTTATCAAAAACTATCAGAAGTGAAGCTTCTTTGTTATTCAATACAGTTTCTCTTAGTTTAATAACTAAAGTTTTCAAACAGGATTACGAACTTTAATGGACTGCAACTACCTCTTCAAAGAAAATGAAACAACATTTTGGTTTCTAAACTAAAACCTCAGTAAAAAAGCTGAAATGTTGTCTCTTTTTCTTTCAACAACATTTGCAGTCCATTAAAGTAATCAAACTTATTATATCTACTCTGCCAAAAGTCCTACTGAAACAACATAACGTTCTCGAAGTCCAGATAAAAAAAACATCTTGAGTTTGTTTTAAATACAGCCTTCACAATCACTCTATCAATATGCAAACCTGAGTTAAAAGCAAAAATATACAGGATAGTGTTAGGAGTCTGTAGGAAATAACTAGGGAATATATCACGTTAAGAAGCAACAACTCTGGGGATAATGTTCTTCACTATTAGAACACATCACATTCCACTCAATAGATCAGAATTATTCTATGGTCCCAGGAGGATCATTCACTCTGGAGTCTGGAAGCCATGGCAACTACATTGAGCTAAATATCATTAATTATATAATTAAGAAACTCCGCTATGAGAGAGAACCTGAATATTTTTATGAATTCAGGACTAAGTAATAAATTTTATGAGTAACTTCTTTTAGCCAGCTCTGAATTTGGACATTAGTTTCTAGAAGCAAAATATAAAAAGCATCTAAAAGTAAACTCACATTTTCTTGTAACTTTGAGAACTCGTTGTATCGTCGAAAAACAAACCATGTTTTCCCTCCTGCAGTTACTACAACTTTATAAACCTGAAAAATAGAGCAAATTATTACTACAACTTTATAAACCTGAAAAATAGAACAAACTATTACTACAACTTTATAAACCTGAAAAATAGAACAAACTATTACTACAACTTTATAAACCTGAAAAATAGAACAAACTATTACTACAACTTTATAAACCTGAAAAATAGAACACACTAGAGTAAATTTCTGAAGAGGAAAAAGTACTGAAGAAAAATATTTAAGTCTAGTATCACTACTTTTTCAAATAGTGAATTTTCACTACAATTCAAAACATGAAATAAAAATTAAAGTAAAACTTTAAATGACAACAATGAAATCTTTAAAAAATTAACAAAAACAGTATTTTAGGTGGTAAATATAAATGAAGATGCGTTACTTAAGGATTCATTATACCAGAAACAACTCCTGTCCTAATGTTTCTAACATAAATGCTAAATGCAGATATCTCAACTCTGGATCATCATGTATGTACCTTACAGCACTTTCTGTAAACTACTGCCAGAATGGCTGTAGTAATCAGACTGTTTAATCCTTATTTTGTTGGTGACATTATGTGCTATTAGTATTCATATAACCCTAACCACGTAACACATTTTAAATGTGAGATCTCTATACATATGTTTTTAGACTGGTAGATACCCTTACATGAGAAACATAATTCTTTTTTTATTCATTCAGCATATGTATACAAATTTTTTTTATTCAATCCACAGCTTTCGCACTACTTTGCTACTTTAAGAGTATGAGCTATTTTGTGGCCAAATATAACATCATGTGATATCAGACCACAGCACCACCCAATACAAAATGGAAAAACTAGCTTGGCCTCAAAAACTGCATCTCTCACCACTGAGTACAAGAGCCCCAACTTTTGTTTTGGACCCTCAAACTGTTAAGCTTGGAAAAAGCTTAGTTACTACAGTTGTTTAATGAAATAACAAATGATATGTATCTTCTAGTCACTCACTAATCTACAGTTATCTGATAAAAGTGAAGATTACTACAAACATAACAATAGGAATTCACAACCTGAATAATATTTTATGCAAATATATGATAAAAAGGTCGGGTCAAAGACCCTTAGAACTCAGTCCTTAATTTTGAAGGAATGACCAAAAGCAAAACAGCCACCCAGAGACACTGGCCTTCACAAAGGCTTTCGCTAACTATGTGAACCAAATGATGGGATTGGCCATCAATTTTATAATGGGCTGCACCTAAACGTATGGAGTGTGTTCAGATTCACGCATGTTTCGAATCCCATATGTTTTAATTCATGGCCTGACACATATTTATTAGTTTAAACATTGGCAAATAATAACAGATGATTAAAAATGTTGGGGGAAAAAAAAAAGAGAGAAAAAGATTATGTTAATTTGAAGAAAAAATAATAATAATTACAGCACAAATACACATACACACACACACACGTATGCATGCAGTATGTAAAAGACTACATAGTGAAATATAGTGACTTAATATAGTGACTTCTGATAACTATCACCTACAACATACAATAAAAAAAAACAGAAATTACATGGTGCCTACAGTATATTTTAATCGCTTCTTTTCCCAGGTTTCAAAGTTGGTGACAGTGGCTGATGTTGGAGATAAAGAGCCATTCTGATTGTTTGCCCCATTCCCTGTAGGACTGCTACTCATTGCTTAATCTGAAACAACAAAATATATATATATAAAGTTTAAATTAGTCTTTGAAACTTGTGTGAAACTACAGTGCCATAAACCTAATTTCCTGATTACAGGTATATATATATTAAAATGACAAGTATTTCCAGCAACACAAGTAAGCAGGTGACACTACCTTATCATTTTATGGCTTTGCTTTTTCAATTCTTATCCACAGCTCACTTTCATGCTGTCAATGCTACCAGCTCTCATACAAATCTTCTACACCTAATTGTCCAGGTTATTTACTAAACTTCCTGGCCTCTCTGAAGATTTTTAAGCCACTGTTTACTTGCATGTCATTTAGATAAATGACACCAAACAAATACATGTACATAAATGATTACTGGAACCATCTATGATAACTTTGTTTTAAGTATGTCTTTTTTTTTTTACCTAAAACATGGAATTTGTACTCAAGAGTTTTTCTTATCTTGATAACTATTTTGGTAATTGTTTGCTCCATGTTCAAGCATGTTGCCTACATACACAGACCACATATTTACCCTACAATTTGATTTATATAGCATGTGTAACATTCTATGAGCTACTTGCAAAAAGAACATGAGTTCTAAAGACACAAGTCAGCTTATTAAACTTTCCAGAATCATGTCTAATGCACATGCTTTATGAATGTTGAAAGCACTTTTGATAAAATATGCAGCCAGTGTATTTTACACTTAAAGATTGCTATGACCTTTCTAAATTTACACACTGCCTGTCAGCAAGTTCTTGATTTTTATTTTAATGGTAGAGTGAAGTGTTGGCAATAGTATAT
Organism: Limulus polyphemus; assembly: GCF_000517525.1. NCBI lineage: Eukaryota > Metazoa > Arthropoda > Merostomata > Xiphosura > Limulidae > Limulus > Limulus polyphemus. The sequence goes on from NW_013666977.1 coordinate 280,977, forward strand.
AAATCTGCCATTTGCAGAACAGGCACTTTATTTTTCTTTTACATATTACACTGTCCACATGAGCTTTTCCTTTCACCTACTCTTTTTTACTAAGTGTTGTAATAATTTCATTCTGTTATAACATCCTATGACTACATCATACATTCATTTGTAAGGAATTGTAATTTTAAAAAAATATTCAAGACAATACTGAAAATAGAGTTCATTTCAGATGTTTAAAATTATTCATAAATACATATCCATCTTCGTAGATTTTCTCTGAAATTTAGTTTTACGTAGGACATTTAAACATAAAAATATAATAATGTGTTACTCTAAAAAACAACTTGTTTTCACAGAAGGTGGTAAAAATGTATTACATATAAACCACGACATCCGAAATAAAATGTTTATTTTCACTATCATCATGAATACACCATATTTCATCACAACGTGTCAACATTTTCAACACTAATTCACGTGTATATAAATATTGTACGTGTTGTCACTGATGGCTTAAGCTACAAAAAACTGAAGCAAATTCAAAATTTACAGAATTATTACAACAAAGTAAGTCAACTCAGCAAATGTTTGTGAACTTTAAAAAATTGTTTAAATCACTCTTCTGTAAATGCTATTTTGAATTCATCCACCTTTGTAAATCTAACAATAACAATGTTTCAAAGCTTAAGAATTCTTGCAAATAAATATAAAATAAATTCTAAACAAGTAAAAAATAAGTGGCAATAGTCTTTCCACATCAAGTTTAACCTTCACTTTTTACAGAAATATGCAGTATATAAAAAAAATTGTCGTTTTTCATTCTTTTTTTTTTATTGATCATTATTGTCTTCCATTCTGCACAATATCGAAAGTATATGGTAATTATCAATAACTATAACTTATAAAATACCAAATCCAATTCTATAAAAGACGTTGAAAAGAAGTACTAGTAATAATATTTTCATCCATAATCCAAATAATATATTACAAGATTTCACCAACATCAAAGATTTAGGCTATTTATAAAACCATGCAGTAAGCTAAAATTGCATAATAATCATTATATTCTGAATAATTTTAAACATTATAGCCACTATATTTAATAAAAAAGAACTTTTAAAGAAAAGGTTTGGAATAAAAATTAATATTTTCATACTGACAGTCAGCACAAAACACAGGATATATTTTATAAAGAAATGTTATTTGAGAAATCAGAAAAAGACATGTCAGTTTTCATTCTTTTATACAAAACTTTGTTAGCATTTAAAAATAGATGAACTTAACCCTCTTGCTAGGGTCAATGTGAGCATGTCACAACCTTTTAGAGAGTTACAATGAAAATTGAAACTACTTTATTATCAATGAATACAAACCAAATTTTAATATAACTTTTAAATTCTTAATTTTACAAGGAAATTTTTTTTTTAAATTCAATCTCCCCTAGTAGCACAAATTACTCATTATAACACAGATATTACCAAAGCAAAGTCCAATTTTTATAGCCTTCAATCTTATTTGTTTATGGAGCCATATATTAGAAAATCAGACCTGCTTACCACATCACCTGTTGGATCCTCTCTTTCACAAACTGCCATTAGTTCTCTCCGACATTTTATAATATATTATTTATAACCAACAAAAAGGCAAAGTTTAAATCTATCAAATGATATATTATATTACATTGCTTTAAGTACAGAGTATTGTCTATTTCCTCTTCAGTTTAGAAGTTTCTCTCGAGGAGTTCAGGTTGAGAAGCCTTGGGAATTACTTTAAGGCTCTTATGCAATAGTTGGAAAGCCAGTTAAACTATGATAGTTATAGGATGCTGTTTGATTTGTGCATGTTATTATTCTGTGTTCTTATGTGCACTGTTTAAGTAAATACAAATTATTTAGTGTACTAGTACCATTAGCATAAAAAAATAGGCTTAAATATCATTGGCAACCAACAGCAAAAAAGTAAGTCAAAGGTAAGTACCAGATTTCTTGTTGTTCATTATATTCTTTATTTATTATTAAAAAGTAGCTAAATTGTAAGAATTAAAAAGTTATTAGATTAGATAAGATTAAAACAGGTAAGACAATGAAAACCAATAATAATAACAAATTTATTTTCAAGGTATGCTTGCAAGTAGTTCATTCAATATAGTAACATGAGATACACATTCACAAAGTGATTTATAACTTGAGAGGATTATTAGTTAGACATGGTTCAAATGGCAACAAAACAATTAAACTTATGTATAAACAGATGTAGACTGTTACAAGCTTTAAGCTATTTAAGATAAACAATTCCAATTCCCTGTTATAATATGCAGTCATTCTAGAAAGAAAAAAAGATAATTTAGATTTATTTAAAATTTTTTATGCTGGTTACAAGGTCAGTTAAATCAATTAAGTCTGTAAAGAGTTAGGGTAGAGAAAATAACAGATAAAATACAAACTTTTACTGAAAACAAAAGGGAATCCTCAATAGCTACAGCACTTGAAATTCTTTTAGGCAGGATTAGAGTAAATTAATCTACGAGACCTTTTTATTACCTAAATTTTTGTGCGCCAGTAATACCAAACATGGGCCACGTGTATACTTCATTTGATTTTATTACTCATCAGGATCTCTACCAGCCTACCCTCAAATTGAAATTCGTTTAGGCAGGATTAGAGTAAATTAATCTATGAGACCTTGGGCATGGTCAAATACATCAATCCAAAGGGTTTGATCGCCTTAGTTAAAAACTGTAATTAGATCTCAAATTGGTCAAGAGATGATGGAACTACGAGTTAAAAATTTGTACTTGAAAAACTCTGAGCCATTCTATGAGCTGCTATGCCACAGCTAAAAAAAATGTTTGACATTTATTTATGATGTTTTAAAGGTTATGCAAATGAAACTTGAGAAGTTTCAGATGAAAAGTTAACATTTTTTTAAATTGAAAATTTGCCTTCTTCGGTTTCCAAAATGTGTAGCAGTCATCAGATAACTCCCACTTCTGATGCTTTTGCCCAAAATGATCACTACCAAATGTATATTAACATTTTCCTAAATTGAAAATGTATTTCCAATAATACTTACCTCTTTTCACACTACAGCTATTACTTGACTGCCAGGGTTTCCTTACTTTGCCCATCTAAGCATTGGTCTGAATTTTTCCTGCTTGCTCCAATCTTTTATTTCCCACTTAATTGCCTTTGGTGATATCTGTCATGTGACACTCTCCACCTACATCAATTCACCCTCTATCCTGGTACTGTATATAAGCATCTCATTCATTATCACTTTTTCTAGAATGACCCATTCCACAGTCTCGAACACCAACTCTTAGTGGGGAGAAAGGTGGGAGAGTGTGAAAGGAGGTAAGTATTATTGGAAATATATTTTCAATTTAACCAAACGTTAACTTCCAAAACATACTTACTCCCTCTCACATTACAGCTAGAATCCCACATTGATAAGGTGGAGGGGCCAATGAGGGCATTATCTGTACAGAATGTTTCTGCATAGATCAAAGTGTGCCAAGAGAAGATTGGCACTCAAGTGGGGGAACTGCACTACATCCAGAATAGGTATGTTCTCCACCAAGAACTATGGAAAGAATGTGGAACAAATTGTACTCAACCAAGGACCTAGGTTGGGACCACTCTGCACTTGGAATTATGAGGAGACAATGGACCCTCTTCCATGAACAACGTACTGAACCAATATTGATCAAAAAGAAGGACCATGCTCAAACCAACCAGATAGCAAAGCATCAAAACTGAACTGGTATTATGAGTAGGCTCCAGCATAAGCTGGTGCCTCTCCTACAAACAACTGGTGAAAAACATCCAGAGACCTTGGAAGGAGGGCCCCCAACTTCGCCCTCTTCTCCAAAGTAGAAGAATTAACTCAAACACTCTGGAGAAAGAACCTCTGTCCACCACTCCAGTGACTGGAAACTGGTAAGGTCTCCCTAGCTCCACTACTAGACTCTGAGGGGTAATGCACACTGGGGAGTCTTGAGGAACAGTGCAATGGGTGAATCAAGTTCTCTAAATATTTAAAAGTAAACCAGCCCCAATTTATTCAATCCAGTGATTGGAAAGGACAGGCAGGATCCTATTATGCTTTACTCATGACAGTCCATGAGTGGCAATCCAGCATAGTACAGTACTACCACCCATTCAGCCTCTAAGTGGTGATATGGAACACCTCATTTCTACAGTGCCTGTTGCAACCTAGATCGAGTATACTGAATTAGTGGTTGCTAGGGAGGAATTGGTTTGGTAAAAACACACCTTCCTGGGCAACACTTGCCACAGAGTGGGATCCTGTGAAAATGAGGTAGGGACCCGTGAAAGGTAAAGTAGTGACAACAGTAGCAGTGAAAATACCCCTATTTATAATTTAGCAAAAGTGGTTAATATAGCTACAGAGGTTAGTCAAAAACCTTCAGATGAAGATACTGCCAGATCATGCAAATGTACTGGAGAAGATCCACATACCAGCCCACACAATGTCCTCCAGTTGGCAATTCAACTGGGTCACTAAGGACATAGAAATGCAACTTATCTTATGAGATGCGACTCGCAGAAGTCTCCTCGCCTCCAAAAAGAGTCCAGAATAAGCAATATAAATCAATTTCCTACCCACCTCGTCAATGTAGAAAGGGGTAAATCCTGGGAAACTGAATGATCCCAATGAATAAAAATGGTTGTCTAGCATCCCTAAAGGAATTAATGCAGGCAACAAAACCTTCCAGACCCTCACTGGTCATATCAACCGATCTAGATCTGATCAGTCATAGAAGTGAGAAATCAGAAGAATCAGTGAAGAGGATTTATCCCCTTCCCCGGCTGACAGTGTCTTAGGGAAGAATTGGTCTGAACAAGCATCTTGTGCACATTCAGCATAAACCACTCCAACCGGCAATGTCTGTAGGTCAGCAGCAATGAAAAATAAACCTTCAGGGAAAGGTGATACATGGCATACAAGGCTATGGTCTCAAACAGGTGTTGAGAAAGAACATGTAATGCCATCTTCATATTCCAGTTAGATAATTGAAATGGTCATTTGCGATGAAGGACCCAAGATGATGTGAGGAAGCTGGAGAGTACTGGGGAATCAAAGAATATTGTCTCTCATATGGAAAGTAGTTGATAAGACCAACTTATACAGGACAATTGTGGAAGATGCAAAACCCTTGTCAAATAGCCAGGTCAAAAAATGAGTTATGGTTGGCACTTCTGATTGAAATTAAGTTCAACCTCCTCTCAATACACTATTGCTAATATGTGTGCCATCTCCATTGATAAATGTATATTGTGGGACTAAGCAAAGACTGAGAGAGATAAATGGCAACCTTAGAAATTTAACCCCGACAACATACAGCGAACTGCATAACCTCCATTCCTGATGTTTGAGCTTCTGGATAGCCAGGTGTCTGATGTCAAATCAAGCCTGCCTCCACAGAGATGGCCAAAGAAGAAATGGAGGAGTTGGGCACTCATGAAGTACCTCATAAGCAGAAACCAGGATTTAGCTACCAATCTGGTGCTATCAACAGGACCCACCAATGGGTTAGAAGGAATCATAGCTAGTGCCTTGGGTAACATACAAATCAGTGGGAAGGCTTAGAGGTTTAATTTGTCCAGTCCTGATGGAATGCATTTATTGCCAAAGCTGTTAACTTATTAACAGAAAAACTTATTTATCACCTTCACTATAAATATTTAAAAAAGGTAATAAGCTTGACAAATAAATATATATATATATACATTCTTTTTTTTTTAAGTGAACCTGTTGAATTGGATCATTTTAATACAAAACTGTACAAACAATAAACAACATGATTCAAATTATGATCTAATATAGGAAAAAATAATCTGATTAGTTTATCAACACAATAATAACTGCATAGTACTTATATATTTTATGGGGTAAAATTTATGAAACCCAGTTTAAACTATAAATATTTTACATTTTCACAGCAAGTACTTTACTTAGTTGATTAAGAACTGTGTTAAAGGGGGTAAAACTTTAAGAATTTACTCTTAATATTTACTCAATAAAATTGCATAAAAGTTTTAAACAAAACATTAGGAGGTGAAATACTTACATAAATATTTGTACATTTTACAACACTAAATTATGTTAATTTCCTTATGGAAACTATTGTTATAAAAGGGCTAAGTGCTAGCAACTGGATTACTATAATTTTAGTAAATATAAAAAAAGAAATACAATAAACACTGTCATAATACAGCATTTATCTTGACAGAAATAAGATTTATAAAATTACCAAATTCAACAGGTTACACATTACTTAGTCCAAGGTGTCATCTATATTATATAGTGCTGCAGTAATTGATGTTGGTCTCTTTTTATCAAGTTGTTTTTTTCTTATAAAGTTATTTTTTTACAGCCTCACAAAACATAAGATAATTTTGAAATTATCAAGCAACTTGTAAATATAAGATACATGTAGAAATCTTGTTAAATTTTTTGTTTTTATTAAATTAGAAAACTACTAACACTACTTACATACAAAAACACATCAACACTCCATGTGTATTAAGTTAATAAGATTTAAAGCGGTCCAGAAAAATTTATTATAATACTAAAGCATATAAATATTGGAGCAAAAAATTATGGTAAAAAAATAGCTATCCATACATTTTATGGAAACATTTCCATGTGCAGTACATGTAAAAGCAAGCATGAGCCTCATGTTTCCAGTTATAGACCAAACCATTTTGAAATGTCTAGAAGGATTTTATGTACTGTATTCTTTTTCCTATACATGTATCATTTCCCAGAAATAAAAGTTAACCTTGAGCATGCATCACACAATAACTGCCAAATGATTCCCTAATGTACATGTATTAGCTTCACATCTTAGTATTAAACACAATTACCTATTCATGTACAGTATAGTTACACACATGCTTGAGCAATCATACCTTTTTTGGCACTTCTGATCTGTAAGTGACTCAACATACATAAAAAAAAGTTGCCTTGAAATTTCTACATTTGTACTCACAAGAAATTGTGACTTCTAAACTAGAGCCAAAAAAAAATACATTTAATGCCACAAAACTTCTGTCAGGTGTTTACCACAACAAAAATGTTTGAAATACATAGATAAAGAGAATGCAATGTTTATAAGCATGTGAATGATATCTTATCTATGGCTCTTCACTACAATTACATTTACTTGCACCTTATGTTCATTCACAAAAACACACAGTGTATGCAAGAGAAACTTTTAGAAATATTGCTTCACTAAAATAGGTACCATAATAAGAATTAAATATATCACTGGACTATGAAAGAGAGTACACACACATATATATATATATATATATATCTATCTTCATTAATCCCCAAATTACCAATTTGTTTCTATACAAGTGGAGTCCACATTTTGAATATTTTATGTTTTCGGCTGTTACTATATTTGTTACAAAGAACCAAAAAAGTGTAAAAATCATTATTTTCCTAAGAAATATACTCCAACAACAATTGTTGACACGTACACAACGTACTCCAACAACAATTGTTGACACGTACACAACGTACTCCAACAACAATTGTTGACACGTACACAACGTACTCCAACAACAATTGTTGACACGTACACAACGTACTCCAACAACAATTGTTGACACGTACACAACGTACTCCAACAACAATTGTTGACACGTACACAACGTACTCCAACAATTGTTGACACGTACACAACGTACTCCAACAATAATTGTTGATACATACACAACGTACTCCAACAATAATTGTTGATATATATATACACAACGTACCCCAACAATAATTGTTGATATATACACAACGTACTCCAACAACAATTGTTGATATAAACACAAGGTACTCCAACAATAATTGTTGATATAAACACAAGGTACTTCAACAATAATTGTTGATATAAACACAAGGTACTTCAACAATAATTGTTGATATATACACAACGTACTCCAACAATAATTGTTGATATAAACACAAGGTACTCCAACAATAATTGTTGATATATACACAATGTACTCCAACAATAATTCTTGGGAAGAAATGCAATACTGATGTTTTTTGGGTTTTTTTTAGATATTTTATGTTACTCGTGTATTCCACAGGAACCACAAACAAACTGATGCATAAGTAATTAAGAACATATGCAATGAATTCCTGAGAAGAAAAATGAAATCTAGTACTAAAGATGAACACATTCAAAGCTTTTATAAAAAATGTTTTGGAATACACTTATTTCATCTTTAGTAAAATCTAGAACAATATTATAATTATATTATTAACAAATTTTATAGTAACTTCAATAACTAATTTACTTTGAATATTTAGTAAAGCTTTAAACAGAAGGAAGTACAGATTACAGGTTGCATGAGACAATAACATAATTATTCTTAACAAAAGGCTAAGTGTTAAATAAAACTATTCAAAATAATTCTTATGTCTGGGGATGTTTGTGAGCCGTTAAGAGCCTGGTAGATTTTTGCTATGAATAAGCTTTCTTTAATGTACAGTTCAAGGTCTAAAGATCCTTATAATGATGGAGAACTTGTTATACGAATGTTGCAACCTGTGGCTTCAGATGTGAATGAATAGTCTTCAATGTTCACAGACTAAGTTTTTTGCCAGTATATATATATATATGACATTACAGTCACTATATGTATACACACACAGACACTTATACAAGGGCCATGAACATATAAGTGTTTGTATTCAATCTTTATATTAAAATAAGTGTCTAATATGAAGACTGGATCTATATATTAATCTGAGTTGAGTTTGAAAGTAGAAGTTTTTTAAAGAGGAGAGTTGTTTTTAAATTTGTAAGGCTTATGAGCCCCTAAAAGGAAGGCAGATAATGAAAGGAAATTTGAGGACAGTTTGCAAAGTAGCAAGTGGCTGGTGGAAATTGTTGTTTAGAAATTTGTGAGTAATGCTTGTCATAAAATCAGTCAGATCGACATTGTTAACATGTGTTTGTGCAGAAGTGTAATTTCTCCATGTATAATACAGTAATTTGAGCCGAAATTAAAATTCTAGTTAAAATTGACATGATTAGATTTCTTTGAAATGATTGGGAATAAAGCTGTTAAAATTGGAGTTAAGGCATGCAAAAGTTTTTGTCACAAAAAGCAGAAGTAGAAAAACAATTACTTCTTTAGTAATCCTGATGTCAAGGAAAGGTTAGGGTTCATTTTCACATGTTTGGATATGAAGTTGGTTTTAAGGTGTTGGGAGTTCAGGTAAGCAAGAAATTTAGAAAGATGAAACAGCAAGAAAGTATCATCAATATAGCATTTATAAAGGACAGGTTTGAAATCACATGGGTATATTTCTAGCCAATTGCATTTGTCATAGCTTAGAATACTATTGGTTGTCATTGAGCCAAGCAGGAACCCAAGGAAATTCTATATAACTGGTCATAAATTACATCATTAACTGACTTAACTTCGTAGAAAGAGTAAGAAGTTCCAAGAATTATTTTTGGCTAGACCAAGATATTGCTGAAAGGAAAGAGGGGTCCATCATTAAATTTAAAGTTTCATCAAGAGGAATACTGCCATAGAGATTTTCAATATCAATACTAGTCATAACATAGTGATCAACAGAGAGAGTTTTAGGTTTCAGAAGCAAAAGTGATAGAATCAGTAATAGTAAATTCATTCAAAGTAAGATATTTAAGATCAGGAACATTATGTTTAGAGATATTGTAATTTCAGCTGATAAAAATGGACAGAAAGTTTTGTGAACTTTGGATAGGCCAAAAATAATACCAATTGCTTGTGCTGCTTGGGGCAAGTTAGTGAAAAATCATTGCACAGATATTTTGCTGTTAAAGGGTCTTGAGAAAAAGTAGGATCTTACCTTCACTCTTAAAAGTTAAGAGTTAGTATCTAGTTTTTGGATTTACAAGTGTCACTGAGCTGGTGGTTCATTTTATCATTTTGGGTGCCTTTTTATTTTTCTTATTGACAATACCACTATCTTTGTATAGTTTAGTGACAACAATGTCTTTGTTTTTGGACAGAGTTTGAGAGCATACAGTTCATCACTGTTTAATGAAGAGATTGGTTAACAAGAGTTATATCTGTAGAGGAGAAAAGAGCTATGTCTTTTTAGTTTAAATTTTAAAAGATTGTGCACTGTATTACTGTTTGTTTTAGTAAACATTTGAAGCTTTTATAATGGAAAATATTTTGTGTCTTATCCATTGTCTTCATCTACATAACTTTAGGGTTGAGTGAACTGAAACAGTTATAAAGGCCAAAAAGGGGTATTATTGTAAAATACAGAATATATAGCCTTTATAAAAGAAATAACACATGAAAGCTTAAGAATTTTTCTAACACTTTTAGAAAAATGGGGAGAGTAAATGTAGCATTTTGAAAGCTTATTTAAGAAATTCTAACACGTTTCTTTGTACTAAAGTAATGTAGTCATAGACTATTCTATATTAGTTTACATTTTGGAAAATAAATTTGTTATTTCAATACTGTTTATAAATGGCTTACTGATTATCACAATAGATTTTTTATTATACTTCTAAGTTTTCTAATACTTCTTCTAAATCGCCAGCCTCTACTATTGCTGATAGAAACTCATTACATAATCCAATCACCCTGTTATGAAAAATTAATCTGTCTTAACTTGTGCTTAGCTTGTCTTTCATAACTCTCATTCTATTATCTTCAGAATATAGCACAAATAAATTGAAGACTTTCATCCTATCAATCTCCTGAATAATATGTTAACTTTAATAAGCTCATTTCTTACTTTTCTTTTCTCAATAGAAAATAAGTAAATATATTGTGTAAATAGAAAAACAAAAACTACACACAAATGAGGCCTAATTAGTGATTTGATAAAAGAGATAATGAACACACTTGACTCATAATTGATAATTCTATAAATAAATCCTAAAATCCTATTAGCTTTATTATTTGCAACGGAGCACTACCTCAATAGCTTGAGTGACTTATCCACCACTATAACAAGATCTTTTTCTTCACTCATGCTATTGAACAATGAGGCAATGTACCAGTTACACTTGTCTGATTGGACTTCATTGATAACAGCCTTTTCCTTGCTCCCATCTAATCACCCTGCAATAAAATTAACAGGTTTTTCCCAAACTATTATCAATGTGATTTTCTTAGCTATATGCAGAGTTTTGTGCAACATCTTATCAAGAATTCTTTGACAATCAAAGTACACAAAGTTCACACTTTTTTTACAATGTCTAGATAACAAGTTCACAATTTACAGGAACTTAAGATGGGAATTGATGATACAGTATTTTGAAAAAAAATGGTGGTTTTAAATTTTCACTTTTTTCAAGGGTGAGTTTGCTAGAACAACTTGTAATGGACCAAATGGTCTCTTGTTACATCACAATGCAGTTAAATGTATGTTCTAGGTAACAACAGGTAGCAAGTTGCAATTATCTAATTTACTGGTAAGATTGACAGTATGACCTCAATTTGATTAACTGCAAAATGAATAAAATAAAAAAACGCTAGAATTCCATGCAATTAAAGTATTCAAAAGTGCAAATTATTGTAAACATACACAACAAAGCATGAAAAACTAATAAAATTAGATCTATCTATTAATTATGGATTTTTTTTTAAGATTGCTTTGAGCAAATTCTGTTCATCAGCTTTCTTAGTAGTTTCAGTCAACTACAACTCATCATGCTTCAAATCATAATTCTGTTGTAAAATTATAAAAGAGCAGCTAGTTGAAAATATAAAAAGGATTATAACAACTTTTTGCTTGTATTAGATTATTACAACAGTATGGTATCAAAGCTCTAACTATAAACCACAAGAGAATACTTTTGTTAAAAATTTGTTTTTGAGAAATTACTAGAATTTCTGTACAGACATGGTGTGCAAAATACCCAATGCAATCATAGTACTTTGAACTTTTCTAATGCTCTAAAACTAGATCTTCAAACTATGTTAATTTTATAGTGCAAATTAAATAACAAAATTTAAAGGCAACAAGGAGCCTATTTGCCTATACAGACTGTTTCATCCACACACATCAAAAAAATTTAAAGCCAGCCTTTATCATTTAAATACTTATAAAGCATTTCCTTAAACTATCTTACATTTACTGCATCCACTACATTTGAAGGCAACCAATTCCAAAGGCCAATCACCCTGTTAAAAATAAAACTGTCTTAGCTGAAGATGACTCCTACCTTGCCAAAT
>NW_013666978.1:0-1632 GCF_000517525.1 Limulus polyphemus
TAAACCAGTTTATTAAGTAAGGACTTGTGTCGCAAAGTTTACGTCGGAACGAAGTTGCGGAAAATCAACTAACGAACGGAGACGTAACAATAACCTAACTGATACTTAAATAACTTAATTTGTAATTAATACTTTAACAGTACTGTACTAAATAGGGTCCTAATTTTACAAAGGTGGTAAAAAATTGTTCCTTTATTAATTCACAAAATGAATGTAATTAATATTCAAATAATTGTCTGATTTTTCATCACTGCATTCTTTCATTTTTTTTGTGTTTTAGGAAAGAGGAATGGAAAATAAGAAATAGAAGCAAAGTAAGCTGAGCTTTGGGTTTGTAGCAGCAACAGCATCAAACCCATCAACAAAGATGCTCACATCAAATCCACCAAATTCAGCTACTTCAACACCGCTATCAAAGTCAACTTCCACCCTTCAAACAGGTTGTGCTTATTTTTTTGACTAGGGAACTGATATTCCTAAGCAGCTAAAACTTGGTCAACACCCTGAAACCAATAAGCGACGATTTTGTTCACAGTGGTATAATAGCAGACCTTGGCTTGATTATTCAGTAATAAAAAATGCTGCCTTTTGCTACTGTTATAGGAAGTTTGGCACGAGCAGTGTGGAGAAAAGTTTCACTGATGTAGATTACACAAACTGGAAGATGGAATTGTCATCTGGTAAAGGAATCAGGAGGCGTGAGACCTCAAGTGACCATCTGCAATATATGACACCTTGGATGGAACATCAGATACGCATTACAAAAAAGATGGAAATCAGCACCCTTCTCAGTGATGCTTAGCTAGAGTTTCGTTGCTACTATCTGTGTGTAATTAACGAGATCATACAGATTCTAGCTGGGAAGAAAAGCGCCTTAAGGGGCAACTATATCAGTGAACTTGGTATGGAGAACGGATTTTTTTAGACCATGTTCAACTTTGCCATCAGCAGAGATAAAAACTGGAAGAAATTCATTGCTCAATTCAGTGCAAAGTATATGTCACCTGAAATCCATAGCTCAATTCCATGCAATGTAAAGTATATGTTACCTGAAATCCATAGCTCAATTCCACGCAGTGCAAAGTATATGTCACCTGAAATCCATAATCAAATTCTCGGTCTACTCGCGAAAACTATCCAGCAAAGAATCCGAAATGAAGTTGGTGATAAGAAGTACAAAATAAAGGTGAATGAAACTCGTGATAAGTGCAACCGTGAAATTCTAAGCTTATGTGTGAGGTACTTACAAGACGGAAATATTGTTGAACACCTACTTGCAGTTATTCAAGTTTCCAGTTTTGACGTACATTCCTTGACTGACTCCATCATAGCAATACTTCAAGAGCATAGCTTCAGTTTGAAAAACATTCTTAGCCAATGCTATGATAGAGCTAGTGTGATGTCGGGATGATCTGGGGATGTTCAAAACTTCTCCAGGAAAGACTAGGCCGAAATGTCCCCTACGTACACTGCCTAAACCTTGTAGTTGTGCAAGCGATTTTGGCTGCATATGTTGACGTGGACGCCTTTTTTTGGCACTTGCAACATCCTGTGCAGCTTCATATGTAAGCCAGCTGTGTCTGTTCAATACACTGGGCAAGCACTGAAACGACTGTTGGAACAGCAGTGGAC
>NW_013666978.1:1994-3537 GCF_000517525.1 Limulus polyphemus
CAGAACTGTATGAGGCAGCATTAACAATTGGATCATCATCTGCAACATGTGAAAGAGTTTTTCTGCTCTGACAATTGTGCTTACAGACCTCCGTCAGTCGATATCTCATGAAAGACTGGCGAACTTGATCCTCATCGGGTTTGAGAAGTGCATCCTTGATTATATATGTCAGAGTGTTGATGGAAAGCATAAGATATTGAGAAACTTCAATTCTACTCAGAATAGACTATGACAGTTGTTTTAATACCAAAATTTGGACTTGATTTACATTGCTTTAATTAATTACAAGGGTTCACAGTTGTTTTACAGTTTTACAGCGACTACAGTGGTTTTAATAACAAAATTTGGACATGGTTTACATTGCTTTATTTAATTACAAGGGTCCAATCAACTTTCCCTGAGACTGACTCATGCTTTCTGTTTTGATTAACCTATCAGTTCATACCTAACTTAAGCTCTTGTTGTCGGATATCAAAGATTTTTCATGAGTGAATTCGCTTATGAATTAATTAGGAACATCAATAAATGATAAAGAAAATTTATAACGAAAACTGAAAATGATTACAATGTACTCGCGCCCTTTGAGTTTGTCATTGCACTCTCAATGTGTGTGTCCTGGCTACGACACTGTCCTTTCAGCCGTGGGGGCGTTATAATGTGTCGAGCAACCCACTATTCGTTGGTAAAAGAGTAGCCCAAGAGTTGGCAGTGGGTGGCGATGACTAGCTGCCTTCCCTCTAGACTTACACTGCTAAATTAGGGATGCAGATAGCCCTCGTGTAGTTTTGCGTGAAATTGAAATTCAAAAGAAACCAAACCTCTATCACACAATTCTCTCTCTCTCTGGCAGCAAATAGTACGTCTTTGTTGCAGTGAGTACTTCTATGTGTTGAACAAGCCATTATTTCTGTAAAAATATTAATTTAGAATCTTTTCCAGTAAAGAGATCAAGCAAGGACTAGTATGTATGTTAATAAAAGTAGAAACTCTGCAATAGATCCTGTGAGCAAATAAATGTTCCAATACTGAAAGAAATCTCATATTCTTTATTTTACAATGGCATCACCACATTACGTGTTATCTTTCACATCATTCGTCGGTAGAATGTACAGACGACAAACACTCGACTATGGAAAGAAAGTATTCGCATTTTTGTGGGCAAAATACACAGCGTGGTCACAAGTAAATAGACACCACCTTTTCAGAAAAAAATGAAATTTTTCAGTTATATTCACATGAATTGATATATTTATAATTTAATTAATATCTAGTAGATCTTCCTTTCGCTTCGTGGAGTTCGTTGATCCTTTGGGGCATCGTGAGAATCATCTCGTCAATTTTAGATTGTGGGATTTTCGCCCGCTCTTGCTTCAAAACGTAGAGTAGATCACTCTTCGAAGTTGGTTTTTTTTGGTTGTTTCTTGAGTTGCCGGTCGAATATGGCCCAGAGGTTTTCGATGGGGTTCATGTCAGGAGATTGGCTCGGGCAGTGCAACTTCTGGATACCATTTTCTTCCTGCCACATTTGGGTGTTTCTAGCGGT
>NW_013666978.1:4113-5246 GCF_000517525.1 Limulus polyphemus
CACTTCTTTCGTCTGACTATGTTGGCAGGTTTTAATAAGGGCTTCCGTCTAGCTGCTCTGCAACGATAACCCGATCTATGGAGAATCCGTTGAACAGATTTTGGGCTCATCCCACCAACTTTGGCCACTTCTGCAATCGTTAATCTGGGATCCATTTCGATGCTTCTCTTGACAGCCCTTTTTGTCCTCTCCGATGGACCAGGACGACCCGGACGCTGCTCAGTTGTTTCCTGAACTGCACGATGATTCTGTTGACTGTCGAAAGCGGGATTCCCAAATTAGGCGAAATTTGCCGCTGACTTATTCCACCATCTACTTGACCAACTATCCTTCCTCTAACAAAATCTGACAATTCGAGAGAACCTTGAGTTCTAGGCATGTTGTAGCACAAGATAATTAGTGTGCAGACCATTTTCATTCATATAGTGCTCTCTGAACACAAATTAGTTAGCATAAATCAGTTAAATGACGAAAAATTAGGTGTCTATTTACTTGTGACCACTCAGTGTAGATGTTATCTGATAAAAGAGCGACAAAGACACAACTTTAACTAGAATTGCGAAATTTCAGTGGTTTAATGGTCCATATTTCTATGCCAAACTGCATAGAAACAAACTAACTTAAAAATTAAAAAACATCTACATTGGTAAAGATGGTGGAAAACACATGATGTACAACACGCATCAAATGCTGATATATCACACTAATAACGCTAAATAAGTTTAGGGTTTATTTCTTGTTATGTTTAATAAATAGTTATAGTTGAAGTTTTCATAACTATATGATTTGGCATGGCCTGATGATTAGGGTAATGAAATCGAAAATTGTGGGTCGTAGGTTTGGATCCCTCCACCGAAAATGCTCACCCTTTCAACCATGAGGCATGTAATGTGATGATTAATCCCACTGTTACTTAGTAAAGAGTAGCCCAGGGTTGACAATAGATGGTGTTGATAATTGCCTTTCATCTAGTCTATTGCTTGATAATTAAGGATACCTGACTTAAGTAGCTCTCGAGTAGCTGTGCGCGAAATTCAACAAATATAAACTCACTTAGTCAGAAAATCTATAGTGTTTTCTTTCCTTTCTTTCGTTTTAATGTATGGTAGTATTGTTTATCTCTTCTCTTTTAT
>NW_013666978.1:6050-9141 GCF_000517525.1 Limulus polyphemus
ATAATATTCACACTTTTTTTATCCAAGAATGAATAATAATTTAATGAATATACGAATTAATATAAAAATAATATTAATCAACTTTTCATTTGGATTTTCGAAAATCAAGGGACGAAAGATATATGATATTTAAAAACTGACTGCAAAGGACAAATATAACCGCCGAATATTGTTGTATAATGGCACTTGTTGAAGTTTGTGGCGTTACTCCTAATTTCTTAGATAAGTCAATATATGAAGAAAAATGTGTTGCAGAACAGTTATTAGAGTTGGACAAAAAATTTTTTTCATATCACACAAAAATTTCATTACCTCCCTTTTCAGATGTAAGTTTAAACTTTAATGCTTCGACTTAGTACTAATACTATCATTAATATCTTATGAGCAGTAATTCTGGTATCACTACCACTAGTAGTGTTACTTATTGTCACTATTATTCGTAGTAATAATAAATGAATTTGAGTGCACTTATAAGTGCTTGTTGCCCGCATCTCCACAAATAACAATTTAAAGTTTATCACAATTTTTATTTCCTTTTTTTTAACACTTAGATGCTTGAGATTGACAGGCTTTATATTTATATTTGTTATTAAAAGCATTCACCGATGTTGCTTCCAGAATATCATGATTGACTATTTCATTCCATTTATTTACTACTCTTTGTGTATAGAAACTTCATCGTATTTTCTTATTACAATGTTTTTTGTATATTTTTGTGGGTCCCTTGGATTCATTCTAAATTTTTCAGCATATATATATATTTTCAAATCCCTCGCTAATATTAAAGGTTTCAATTATGTCTCCTCTATGTCCCCTCTCCTCCAGTGTAGTTAGATTTAATCTCTTCAGTCACTCTTCATATGCTTTATCATTTAGCTCAGGAACCAGTTTTGTGGCTCTTCTTTGCACTCTTTCCAAGGCATCAGTATTTTTTTCTTTTTAGGTATGGTGATCAAGTTTGTACAGCATACTCCAAATGTGGTCTAACATAGTCTTATATAATATCAAAAATGTCTCGGCATCCAGAAACTCAAAGGAAGATCTTATGATTCCAAGAGTTTGATTGGCCTTCCTAGTAACTTATGAAATATGGCACTGGACTTTCAAGTCTGAAGAATGTAATATCCCTAAATCTTTTTCAGTATCTTTAACAGTTAGCTTAACCCCATTCATACTTATTTCCGAATGCATAACCTTACACTTTTCAATATTAAAATCCAACATCCACTCCTTTGACCAATTTGTTATATCTTGAGATTGGACCTTAATTGCTCAACCTGGGCTTTAGTTCTTAGTGAATTATATATATTTTAGAATCATCAGCAAACATTTTACATGATGATTTGATATTCTTATGTAGATAATTAATGGATATAGCAAACAAGATCGGTCCGAGCACTGTTTCAACTGTTGCTCCTTATAGGGCTGCTCTGTTGAACACCTTCCATTCTCCAAATTCCAGTTCTCTGTTTGAACCCATTGCAATTTGTTTCTTGGTCTTTTTTTCTCTTAAAACCTAATGCATTGGGTATATCCCATCTATCAGACAAAATCCAAACACCGATGTCAATCTAGTCAACCTTCATGGAAAATCATTAAATAATCACTCAAATAAGGGTATGAAGCTGAGTGCTCACACCCACAACGTCTCAGCTTCTACTACCTTTCACTGTCTATAGCCAGTTGTGGGAAGGAAGTTACCCTTAAATTTCTTAAGGTAGAAATGAATTGAAATGAAGTCTTTTAAGATTTCACATTTTTTGTGCCTTTTAAAATTTAATATTTAATATCTTTCTTTAATATTGATTGTAATTCTTTATCTTTGATAACTTCTAAATTTCTTCTAACTATATGGTTATGAAAGATGTCTTTGAAAACACTATTATTACAGTTACAAGGTAAGTTGTAAACTTCTGTTTTATTACTTTCTTCAATGAATTTTTTAGAGTTAAAGAGAAGAGGTCCTATAGACTTATTATATTTAAAACTGACTATCGGTTGAAATGATTTTATGGGAAAAATATCTTCTTGAATACTTTTATGGAACAGGGAAGGTAAATATAAATCATCATAAACTTTATGTTTAAAATTAGTTACAATATCACATTTCTCATTTTTTTCTTCACTGAAGGGAGTATAAGTTTATGATTCCATTTTAATCTAAATTTAATAGGATCTATAATTAATTCTTTAACATGGATATTTTTCAACTCAAAGTTTAACAAATATTTTGACAGATATTTGAGGTTTGCATTTGTTAATTCAAACACTTGTTTTATTAGACATTTCATGAGATTAACAGTTCTGTCAAGTACAGAATACATATTTTTACAAAAACTTTCAAAATCAATCCATTTCTTTCTATTTTTATCTTCACCCCTATTTTTATTTTGTTTATTTCTACAAATACTTATTTGAAATAAATTTCTGATACAGGAATCTTTACTTATTACTTCAGCAGATTTATTATGAAAGTCACGATTTAATCCATAAGGGTAAAGAGTTTTTTCTTTGAGAGTATGATATTCTTCTCTTTCTGATACAGTACTTTTTACATTATTAAATGAATACTTATTAAGATGACTTATATCTATTGAATGAGGAAAACCCTTATTACTTTGCGATCTATGTAGGTTAACCCTTAGATATAAAGGATTAGTTGTTTGTCCTACACATTTAAGTCCACATATACCACAAGTTAATAAATAAATGATATTATCTACTTTACACAGTGGTACATTTTGTCATACATTTTGAAAATCCATGGCTGCCAGACAGGTTAAACATCTGTATCTTTTGTAAGTAAATTTTCTATGTATTGATGTAGCATATTTTAATTAACTGATTAACAGCTAGATAGGCTATTAAACAGTATATGAGGGTAACAGAATATTCTTAAAACAGGAAACAAGAGAAAAGTGCAATAAAATCAACACCTCAACATAATTTTCCTTTAAATAAATAGCTCACAAACTATTGATTACATTAATTATTAACAGGTGATTAAGTCAGCACTGTAAAACAATAATGAGTTAAATATTGCATTATCATTATCAGTTGTGGGAAGGCAGTTACCCTTAAACTCCTTAAA
>NW_013666978.1:10045-14846 GCF_000517525.1 Limulus polyphemus
ATTCTTCCACCTTGTCCAAAGTCTCACCTGCTTCCTTGATGGGTTGGGGTTTTCCTCCATTCTCAAGAGAATTCCAGTCAGTTGTCTGTTGAAGTGGCTACTTTCCATTTTCGACATCCTGGAGCTTTTGGCAGTTCATTGGGCTCTGTCTCATCTCCTCTCATTTCTGAGGGGGTGGGTGGTTATGGTTCATTCCATCTATTTCAATGCCATCAGCTATATCACCTGGCAAAGGGGAACCTAATCGAGATCTCTGCATTTTTTGATTATGTTTCATCTTTACTGGGCCCATGACCACTACATGGCGATCTTAGTGTGTTATGTTCCCTGCTTCATGAATTTGGTAGCCTATCACTTATGTTGACCCAACTAGGTTCTCCTCTCGACGTAGTCCCTGTCTTCACAGGTATTTTTGTGGGTGTATTCTCATCAGGTAACAACTCACGTAGATGTGTTTGTCACTCACTGGATCACCAGTGTTCCTTTCTTTTGGTTTTTGGTTCCACACCCATTGGCTCTGGGAGTAGATGCCTTCAGTCCAGTTTGAGCAGTCATCACCTATATACTTCCCTCCAACCACAGTTTTCTCCAGAGTATTTTTCCTAATCCAGACCACTCCTTTTCATGCTCTGCTTGTTGCTCTTACCTGCCCTTACCTCTGTCCTGGTCACTCCTCACACTACTGCAATTGAATGTCATTCATCCCGACATCACCATCCTCCTCCTTCTCATGTGGTTTTTTTTCCAGTTCCTTGCTTTGACTCAGGGTCTCTCCCCATCAGATCCAAATCACCTTCTTTTTCCAGGTCATTCCCCGCTGTGTTATGTGGCTTGTACTGCCTCCTTTCATGGTTCTCATTCCCGTCTGATTATTCATGGTATCTCTCTGTTTCCTGTGATCTTTCACCTGTTACCCTCACTGGTTAATTTCGTCAACTCAAACGATTTGTACATTCTGACTGATCCATGGAGGATTGCCATCTACTTAGTGTTTCTTTGCACCAAATTTGTCATCTGACTATGTCTTTGGGAGCTTGAAACCGAAGGTCTTTGTAGGAGATCATTCAAGCTGGTATGTGGACACCTCCCAATATATTCATTGCACATTCTCTGCATGACTTGGTTTTGTCTTCTTTGTGTGGGTATCATCTTCCTCCTGTGGTGATTCTGCATACGTCTCTTTGCCTTTGACTGGGGTAAGTCAACATATTATTATTTATTGTTTGATAATTTTCCTTACATTCCATCATATTTAAGGAACCCACCTAGTGGTGGGTGTTGTCTGGTCAGGTATGCTTCATATTATTTTAGCACTGAATATGAATATTTTTATAACGCTCACTGTTGAGATGGTGTGTTTCTGTAAGACCACTGGCAGCTTGTCCATTGATATTTATATATATAATTTTTTAAATCAAATATTCCTTGCTTTTTATATGAAGGACTGTCACTCATGGACTTCATGAATAAAGCAGATAGGACTTCTTCCTATCCCTACTAACCTGTGATTCTTATAAGTGGGGTCTTTCTGCTTTTCAAAATGGGGTAACACACACACCCATTGCACTGTCTCCAGTGTGTCGCTCCTCTGGACACCCCCACCATGAATCTCCCCCCTTCTTCTAGTGGAGCAGTTCCCAGTTGCTGGAGTGGTGGACTGAGGATGTTTCCTCCTGAATGGGTTTTGTACAACCAGCACAAATCAAAATTTATGGATCATGAGTTCCTGCAAGACAAGAAGAGTGCTATAATTGTTATACTCATTGCAGTTCTAAATAAGGACAAATTATTCAGGATCCAAGGTGCTTCCCCTGGATATTTTGCCCTGTGGACCACACTTGTTGATCAAATAGTTTCTTTTGCAAGGAGCTTCCACTGGATATTTTCTGCCCAGATTGATGGCATTTGACATAACAGGTTGTATCCCAAGGTGCTTCCCCTAGATGTTTTTTGCCTGGGTGGCCCATACTTGACCTATTCACTCATGGTCCTTTAGCTGTAGCTGCTTATTGTCATTTAGTGCTTCTCAGGCACCTTGTTATGACTCCCTATCAATATGTTCGTACTATGTCTTCCTACTCATGTACAGAATATCATGTATTTTGACAATGAAAGGGTTCAGACAATCCACATTATCACTCTTTTATCTGGAGACGTTTTTTCTCATCATGTTACATATCCAAGGCATTTTCCGTGGATGTTTATGTGAGTCAATGTCTTTTACTTAATATGTTGATGCCTGCCAATTCAGTTTTGTCTGTATTGGTGTTCTGATTTTAATTACTGGGTGAAGAGCATACCTGTTCCAGAAATAGTGCTAAACCCCTCGGGTGTGCTTTCCCTTCATGATTTTGCACATCTATGCTTTCGGGGCGGTCACTTTCTGCTTCCTTGGTTACTTATGTGTCTTCACTGGCCCCTCCACTTAAGCAAAATGGCATTCTTGCTCCAGGTGAGATGAGATAAGACTCTTTCAGAAGTTAACATTTTCTTACATTGAAAATGTATTTCTCGGGATTTTGACTGAGTTTGGCAAAAAAAAAAAGAGTGTATGCAAACATGATCAAAGGACATTATCAATTAGCTTTTGTAGTAAAAAGATAAATTGTTAGGGGACAAATATTTGAGACTTAATTCATGCAGCTTATGTTAATAAAATAGTATTATGATTAATACTGTTACATGCAAGTTTTCTTTATGTTAGATATATAAGCCAAAGAGTAGCACAGAATTCTGATATTTAATTTCCTATGAGTATCTGTTACATCAGCTAGTGTTATGTAAAATAATCAAAATTAATTGAAATTATGATTAAACCTATTAATGTCATAAAAAATCTGCTAATCAAAATTAGTGTTTTTGATTATTACTGCTTTCTATTTTTCCATCCATCCAAGTAATCAAAATATTGTCATTATGATTTCTCATTACTATTTTTGATTAATTCAAGGTTGTTCAGCTTAATTGATTAGTGTCATGACTCAGGAAAATAATTAACTAATTGAAATTACTTTCCACTTGTTACTATTTTTGATTATTTGAACTGTCCAAGTCTTGTGAGAGTAATTTATTAATGAATATAACAATTAAATGATTATCAGATTCCACTAATTTCCCAGCTCTAGTGCAAAGTATACCTAATATAAAGTGTATCCTTCACATAGTGCTTTTCCTATGAAAAATATTTCTTGAAATTTGCTAGTTTTGTCATTTGTTATGGTTTTCATATGTTATGAGCCTTTAGAGAACAGTCTAGAGTGGAGTATGTATTAGTCACTTGGTTGGAGCATTCAACAAGTTGCTGAGGAAACTACTGTATGTTTCTACCTTGGCAGTATGATAAAAACCTTAGCATGGAAAAGAATATCTTCATTCTCATTAGGAAACTATAAATATCTCACAGTCTCTTCCGCTTAGAACTCCTTCAAACATAGGACTTCTGTATGTAATTTCAGCTTTATTCTTTGTTTTACAAACAGCCTGTGGAGAAATTGAAAACAATTGCAGTAGATGAACATGGCAGAGGAATTAAAATTCATTATGATAAAGGAACTACAACCTTGGCTTTCAAATATCAAGGAGGTGTAGTGGTAGCTGTAGATTCAAGAGCTACAGGAGGACAGTATGTTGGTGATGCTGTATAGGAAGACTAAATTTGTATATCGGAATTTTGTTTTTATTATCTGTAAAAATTAAAAATTAATTTATATGCATATATATATATATTTATGTATGTATGTATATAAATCAATTTTTAATTTGCAGCTGAGTTGCCCTTTACGTGTATATATAGTAAAAGGACATGTCCTTGGTTTGATAAAATATGGAATATTGTTTTAGGTTATCTAATTTTTTGTTTTTTTATAAGGTAAATTCACATTTGGGAGAATTGTACATGTGTATTTATGTAATGTTCTTCCACTCTTCCTATTTTCATCCCTAAACAACGTATAGCTACAGCACCAAGTCTAGTCTGTGCTTTCTGAAAAATCTTTACCTCAGAACACAGTAGCTATTCCTTGCAAATCTGACTCTGAGATTTTGTGCATGCCAATAGCCTTGAGCTTTCTACCACATAAGATGTTTTAACGTGAACTGCACTAGTGTGTGATGTAATCATTTTGTGACAATAGCCCTCCATTAATAGGAGGGTGACACATCCTTCATGCTTGTAAGATTCCCATAAGAACTTGCACTCAAAATGATCTTCATTCATTTCCTCAGTATTGTCATGAATGGATGTGATTATTGAAGTTTAAGTTCTATTTAGTTAGATTTGTGTTGCCTTTATTCCAGTGTTAACTTGTTAATTTCCTTTGGTTTCAAAATTGATTTCAAACTACATTGCCTTTCAGTTACTGCATTAAAACAAAACTGATATGAAGAATTACTTTAATAAAAATGTATTCTCAAGTGGCTATGACTACTACCTTCTCTTGAGGTTCTGGTGATGATGATAACATTACTTTTATTTTGTATGTGGCCACTGGATGCTCATTGACTGTGTAAGACTTCACTACCATTGTTCAGTGTTCTTTCAGTTTGTTATTGCCTTCATTGCTTCATTTCCCTGTCCCTACATCAGATGTGTGTTTCCCTTTTTCTGAACTTGACCACAAAAATGACAGTTATGATCGGCTCTTTCCATCTACCGGCTTTGCACTTGGCTCTTTTTTTTATTTGTAAGGGACAATGGGCCTCCTCCAAATCTCTTTGTGCATTTTGTTTCTTAGTTTGTTCTTTACTCTTTCTTTAACCTATTAATTCCTCCTGCTTATTACTTCCTGACCCTCATGCTGAG
>NW_013666978.1:15799-18281 GCF_000517525.1 Limulus polyphemus
AAATTAGGCTCCATGCTGAAATTGCAAAGTTTGAGACAGTAAAGTAATATAACTGCTTGTTAAATAACGGCAATAATTCAGTAGTGTGGAGAGTTTGAACAGTGTAGATGTCTGATTGGTTTATGGAATAGTTGGGGAATCACATTTTTTGTTTAGTTTTCTGCAGAATATTGTTTCAAATACTGCTGGTTTTTTAATCTTTACTTTAAAGTTGTGTTATTTATCTTTATCCTCAGGATTTCTTTAATTTTTCTAAATTTCTAATATTGATCATTGTCCAAAATAATGTATTTTTCCAATTAAAATTTTGTCTTGTGTTTTAAGAATGTTTGACTGTGACTTGTTGCATCAACATTTTGTTTTAGTCTGTGTTTAATAGTTATTTCAGTTTTTACAAAGTAGATTTCTCTGTTTTTCTGCTGTTAAATATAAAGAAATTACTTATTGGACATATTTATATTGGGTTACTTTGAGAACAAAATTACATATGTACACTCAAAATTTAATAACACAAAATGCAATTCTAATCTACTTTAATAGTGTTTTGCAAGAAGTTAGTTTAGAAAAGATATATTTAAACATGTTATAATGGTTATCTAGATAATTACTCAAATGACTGAATTTTTGTTTTTGTAAAACTTATTGATTACATAGAAATGTTTTTCTCATTATGTAACATAATCACATATCTATTTGTTCTTTCCTGTTGGCTCATTCACATAATCGCCTGCATTGATATTATAAATGTGTTTGTTTTGTATTTCATAATAATACATGTTGCTTATATACCTCTGAAGAAGGAAGAGCCACCTTCTGAGTAAGTTTAGGGTTTTCTCTTTTTTCATTATTTTAAGTGATATAATGTGTTTCTTAGTTTTATGAGGAGCTAAGCTTTAAAATGATGTAAAGAACTTGCCAATCATTCCTTGCACCACTTTTCTACCTTTACAAGTAATTCAGTGCTGCTAAACAGTTTTTGTAGAAATAGTTCCTAGCTTAGAGGCTTGAAATTATTTTTAGTTGGTGACTTTTTTATCTTGTTGATGTATTGGAATTGTATTATATTGTTTCTGTTTGAAAGCTGCAGAAATAGTTATTGTAGCAAGAAATAAGCTAAGGATATTTAAGGTTATCAATTATCTAGACTTTAGAATCAATCAAAGAACACTTTCTAGTTTAAACATTTTGTATGCAAAAGCCAATACCTGAATGTAGGATCTCTGACAAACAGGGCTAGTAGTCTACCACATGCCTATCCAAAATTATATGCCATCCCTATTTCTTAAGTTACTTCAAGTGCAAAGCTACATAATCTACATTGAAAATTTACAGTTAGAAAAACATTCTAATGTATTTCAATATTTTCTTGCAAGAAAGTAATTTAGAAGTGATATTTAAATATTATGTAATGATTATCTATTAAAACAATCCATAAGTTGCCTGAAAACAACAACACAAAATAATATGGTGATCATACACAAAAAGCTTTGTGTGTGAAAATAGATGGGGATGATTTATATTCTTGCGTAGCTTGGTGATAGAGCACTGGCCCTGCTAACAAGAGGTTCTGGGTTCAAGTCCCAGATCCAGAGCGTCTTTCACTTATTGGTTTTCATATATGAAAGTTTATGTTAAAGAGTACCTAGACCTAATAAGTCATTATCAGTTGTATGGAATTAGTATATTTTAACAGACAAAAACAACATGCCAAAAGAAAGTAGCAAAATTGTATATGTTAATGAACATAAAACAAGTTCAGATTGATTAGATGTACAAAATAGAACTTCTTGATCAAAAATAATAACAAAACGAAGTTTTATATTAATATCTTTTTTTTTTGGTTTCTTTTTTTAATTTTATACATCAATGAGCATACATAAGTTTCATAGGGTATTACTAGAATGTGAATGTTTTTTTTTTTGGGTCAAACTGTTGGATACGTATTGTTTTCTTGGCACTTGTGTATGATGTTAAAATAGTAAATAATACATAACATTAAAATAGATGCACAATTAAAAACATTTTCAATTCAGGCTATTCAGTGGTCTCTAAAATGTTGGCTTTACATGCTTTGATGTTTCAATGCCATCATCAGGAGTGACAGAACAGTTAAGAAATTCGCTGATGTGGTAATAATGAACCACAGTATTACTTTAAAACATAGTTATGATAAAATTAGAAAGGAATGTTTAATTCTGTCATGTATTCTAGTTAACTACTAGTTTATTTAAAGTGTTTAAACCTATTACTACTAGCTACTAATTTTTTAGTAGGTAACATTCCTCGTAATTTTTCATTCCAAAAATAAAACTAATAGATGAAATTGTTTAAAATTTGACAAGAACATTCTTAAAAGTATGTAAGTTCAGAAAAATAAAACTTTTAATTTTTATTTTTTCTACTATTTCTAATAAAAAAATTGTTATTTAATGTAGTTATTTGCACTCACACTTTAATAGTTCACCTGACAAGGTGATTTTTA
>NW_013666978.1:19281-41697 GCF_000517525.1 Limulus polyphemus
CACCTTTTAATTCCTCCTGCTTATTACTACATGACCCTCATGCTGAGTATAATTTGGTTTTCCCTTTTATCCAGATATACATGTCCAAGCTGACACTGGTCTTTCTTCTCTTAACCATTATCTTGTGATTCCTTGGTTAAGGATGGAGTGGTTTCATCCTCTCCATTGGGTTTTTTCATCTGGACTGGATAACCAAGGTCAACTTCTTGGATGCCTTTCTATATATTACATTTGCCTCATCCTCCCGTTCTTTTCTTTAATTCATTTACCAGGATCTGATGTTCTATTTTCAAGCTCTTCACTTCAATGTTGCTTTGACTTCTTATGTATTCAACCAAATCATGGGGGCATTTGCTCACCATATGCACAGTTTTGGACTTAGTTTCAATTATTACATGGATGACTGGCCCCGTCTCGCCTCTTCTTGTAAAACCACTTTTTTGGCCACATCACTTCTCCTCCAAGAAGCTGCTCAAATGAGTTGGCTAATCAAACCTTCTAATACTTGATCCAACGTGGAGTTTTCTTCAATTTTTAACTCAGTTGGGCTCAGCCTTCCCCCATTCATCTGTGAGGCATGGAGCATCTATCCGCCTCGACTCTTGCCACTTGTATATTTCCTACATGAGAGGTTCTATCTCTTTTGAGGGCTCTTGTGTTCCTTGGACATCTTGTTTCTTTAGACCGTGCTCACATGAGGCTTTGTCAGTGAACTTTGAGTGACCAATGGAATATCTCCTGCAATTTTCTGTCCTCTCTTGTGATGCTTCTGCCTCCTTTTCTCAAGGATCTCTCTTGGTGGCTAAATTGTACTAACACTACAGTCAACATTCCACTGCTGCTCTTGCATCTATATCTTAGTTTATTCACAGATACTTCTCTTATGGGTTGGGGTTAATCTCTGGATGATTCTCAGCCTCAGGGGTTGTTCTCTTATGGAGATTACTTTCCACATCAATTTTCTGGAACTCTTGGTTACCCATCAGGCATGTTCATATTTTCTACCTTACAGTGTGGATCATTTGGTTATCATTCACTCTGACAATTCTACAGCCAGTTTCTATATCAATCATCAAAGTAGGTCTCACTCCAGAGACTATTGCTTTTGCACATTGGGCTTTCTGTTTTGGGCCAACTTGCATCAGGTTTATATAACTGTCTGCTATTTTCTGAGGCTTTGAACTTGGTGGTGAATTGTTTCACTTGACTAGACAGGATTCTTCCTTTGGAGTGGTCACTCTATCCTCAGGTCTTTCAGTGGATCTCTTTTGGCACACTAATGATCATTCCCTTTGCCACTCCTCTCCATTCCAAGTTCCCCTCTTCTGGTTCCTGGTACCTCATCCATTGGCTCTAGCAATAGATGCTTTCAGCCAGGACTGGTATCATCTCTTTCTGTATGCTCTTTGTCTTCTCCCATTTGTCTTAGCTTTGTTTCATGACATTCTTTGTTGGGTCCTGTTGGGAGCCCTCTTTTGACTTAGTCATCCTTGCTTTCCTCTTCTTCACCAAACTGGTGTCCATGGCATCTCTTCCTCTGCCTTGTTCCTATTCACTATTACTGCAATCTCATACATCTCCCTTTCACCCCGGAATATTGTCTCCTTGTCTCAACATGTGGGATTTATCTTGTTGATTAGATTTCTCTGACTGACTAGCCCTTTTATCTTGTTTGTGTTGCCATTCTACTCTCTTGGTCTTTCAATGATAGTGGTGTGTTTTTTTTATGCTGATCCATCCATCACTTTCTTCTACTAGGTTGTCCTACTGTTGTTCACCTTTCAGCTTTCTTTACCTAGCTATTTGACTGAGAATTGTCAGTTTCTACCATAGTGTGGTATTGAGCAGCCTTGTTGACTACCTTTTTTTTCCATATTTTTCTTGTCCTTCCTCATTCACTATTCCTCTTGTCTGATTCTTTTGCTCAACTGGTCTGATCACTGGTCATGTGCTTTTCTACCAATCCATGTGACCAATTGGCTTCTTTGCCTTCTGTCATACTTTCATGTGGGTAAGACATATATCCTGCAGAGATGGATGCCATCTCCCACAAGTGCTACCCTGCTAGTAAGCTCCATTAGAGGGTGTCACACTCCATTGATTTTCCCCTTTAGTCGCATTCTCTGAAGGGAACTCATCTGGATTTTTGTACTTGCCCCTCTATCACATCAGTGTGAGATTCTAGCCATCGTATGCAGAGAAGTAAGTATATTTATTTGGAAACTAACATTTTTTATTACCTGAAAATGCATTTTTGATAGATCCTTATCTCTGTTCTACACAGCTTCCTATCTATCCTTCCTCCCCACTACCATGCAAATTATTCTTGCCTCATCTAAAAATAAAGTTAATTTTGACTGCAAGTGCTTATGGGGATCTACTGCATATTGAGAATGTTTCCCTCCTACTGGTGAAGAGCTACGGTCATTTGATTATTACACTGGTACAATTCACTTTAAAACGTGTCTTAGGCAAAAGATAGCTCAAGGCTAGTGGCGTGTGCAAAATCTCAAAGGGAAATGTGTGCAGAAAGGTAAGTATCTATTGAAAATAATTTTCAGACAAGGAAAATGTTAACTTTCATGATGAGTTATGAATCAGTCCATACCACTTATTCTGATGTTTAGATCTTCTATGTATAAATTCTGTGTGGAACCCCCTTTACCAAAAATTGTGATACAAAGGTCTGCTGTTGTTTACCAGCTTTAATTTTCTAAATTATAAGTTTGCAAAGCATTATAGTTTTTCATAAAGTTTAGAATAGTTTTTAGTACAAAATTTAATTAATGAGTTTGTAATTGAGTATAGATGATATGTTAGTGATACTTTACTGCTAGATCAATCGATGGCCCCGTTGATCAATTACATTCAGTTGATCAATTAGTACAGTGTTCCTATAACAATAATAATAATAAAAAAAAGGTTGGCTCTGGGTTCTTCCAGACAGTTTTATTCTATCTCTAGTCAGCAGTTCTAAAAGATACAAAAATGAAAAAAAGTCTGTGATGGGTGCTGTCAGACAATTGTCCCTCTCTCTAGTTAGATGTTCAAAATTGGTGACAACGGCGGATACATTTAGTAACTTTGCCTCCCCCCTCCCACCAATTTACTAAAGTTGAACAAATTTTAAGTAAAAAGAAACTTAGAAGGCCAAAATTTGCAGAGTACAGATAGCCCATTATGTAGCTTTATACATGATTGTAATATTTCAGTAGTTAATATAGTCAGAAATAGTAATAATAGGAAACTTTGATCTTTATTACATGATTACTTTTGTGACATTCACTTTAATTGCAATTTCAATTAATTAATTTGTAAAATAATTGTAAACATTAATTTTTGATTATTCTTGTGACACTGGATATAAAAATAATTTTGATTAATCTATTATTTGAATGATTGAAAATGGTAATAATGAGAGACAGTAATTTTGGTGAATCAGTTTAATTGTAGATTTGATTAATAAATTAATTTATATGACATTAATCAGTGTAATTGTCCAGCTCTCTTAAATTGAGTAAGGTCTAAGGTTAAATATACACTATACCAATATCTTGTTGTTTTTTTTGCTTTTTTATCCTGCAGTTCTAACCATTTTATATCAGAATGTTTTGTTAAAAATGAAATGATGATTTTATTTTCATCACATTCTGGATTTATTTTATTCTGTGGTTATGACAGAAATTGAATAAATAATAAAGTTTTTGTTTTAATGTATTGTTAATATTTTATGGCTTTCACTGCATTTGAGAGCAGTATTTTCTTTTCTAAAGGGTTAGTGTTTGAATTTGATTAATTTCTTAAATGTGAAATATATAGATAGTTATTTCACTGCAGTGACTTTCCCAATGCTAGATTCAGTTTTAAATACACAATAAAATAACAAAAACAAATCTACACATTGTAATATTTCTTTACTTTTCTGAAAGTGGTAAATTTCCATGGTACAAATTCCACTAGAAAGGTGCACATAGTATTTGTTTTGATGGCAGTGAAAGAGTTAATAGTTAATATAGAATTAAAAATGTAAAACAGGCTGTTAAAATGAAATGATATTCTAATATGAGT
Source organism: Limulus polyphemus (assembly GCF_000517525.1). Classification (NCBI taxonomy): domain Eukaryota; kingdom Metazoa; phylum Arthropoda; class Merostomata; order Xiphosura; family Limulidae; genus Limulus; species Limulus polyphemus. The sequence goes on from NW_013666978.1 coordinate 23,350, forward strand.
ATATTTTTATCATTTGAAACATTTGTAGGTTCTCAGACAGTAAAAAAGATTATTGAGATAAATGACAACTTGTTGGGAACAATGGCTGGAGGTGCAGCAGATTGTGTATATTGGGAAAGAGTGTTATCAGAAAGATGCCAACCCAACTCCATAATCTTGTGTTACATCAAATGTACCACATGTGGATGTGCATTGTCATGGAGAAGAAGAACACCTTTCTGATTGACACGTGAAGGGCATTTCTGATGAAGGGCTTGATTTAAACATTCCAGTTGTTGACTATAGATCTCTGCATTGACAATTCGCTCTGGATTGAGGAGTTCAAAATGAATTACTGCTTTGATGTCCCACCAAATGCAAAGCATCACTTTCTGCAGATGGAGTCCAGGTTTTGGGGTCAGAAGTGGTTTTTGTCTAGCCACTGTTTTTGGCATTTAATATTTGCATAGAGAATCCATTTTTCATCACTGATGACAATTCTGGTTCACATGCATTATGTGCTAGAAGAGATGAAGCAACATTCACATGTTGGAAACACTGATCATCGGAGCATTCACGAGGCACCCAAACACTTTCATTGTGGAGTTTCCAACATTCCTTAGATGTTTACATATTGTTTCATGAGAGGCGTGCAATTTCAAGGCCATTTCACAAGTGTGTTTCCTTGGGTTAGACTCAACAAGCATCTTCATAGCATCAATATTAATCCCAACATGTCAGTCCCTGCCATCACAGTTTTTAAGGCTAAAGTCACCTGAACTAAATTTGCTGAACCATCATTGACACTTACGATCATTCAAAACATTTCCATAAACTTCTTTGATATTCTTTGTGGCTACACAGGCGTCACCTATTCTTGCTCTAACACAATGTATCATCAGTCTGGGAATATTTTTCATCACATGTCTCAGTTGGGCTCAGCCAACTCCCATCCAGCTCCAAGCTATGTTAAAGGAAATCTGACTCTTTCTCACCTCACCTTCTCCCAGTGTGCAGATGATTCTTTTTCATTTGGGAATGTGGCTTCACTCGATTCCATCATTCCTTTGGTATGAGCACACAAGAGTTCCATTCATTAGTCTTAATGAGACCAATGGTTTATGAACAGCGATTCACTGGATTCCCCAGTTTCCATATTCAGGATCATTCTCTTTGATTTCAAGGGGTGGTTAAATTGGAAAAATACTAAGATATGGGTTCCACCTCATCCAGAGATACATCTCTTCATAGATGCCTCGCTTCAGGGATGTGGTGCATATCTCAGTGGTCAGGAATTCCCACAGTCTATGCATGGATGAGGATTCTGTACACAGTGTTTTAGACCTTCTTGCTGTTCAAAGGGCGATATCTCATGGTCTGGGCTAATTAAGGAGAAAATCATCAGGCTTCATTCCAACAATTCTACAGTGGTGTCTTGCATTTCCCATCAAGAGGCCACTTGGTCCAGGGCTCTTTGTTTTCTCAGGACCACTTTTATTAAATCACCCTACTAGCTTGCCATGTTCTATGAGTTATGAGTTTGGGGGCAGATCAATTGTCTCCACCTAAAGAGATTCTCCCGACAGATTAGATGTTGCATAGTGAGGTTTTTCTGTTGAGTTGGCCATTCATTGGAACACTCAACTACTGGCAATTTGGTCTCCAGTACCTCACCTTTGGGCTTTGGCAATCGAAGCATTCCATCAGGTTGGGACGGAATTACAACTCTAGGCCTTCCCACCGACTTGTATGTTACCGAGGTATTAGCTATGATTCGTTCCAACCCATTGTTGGGTCTTATTGACAGTACTGGATTGGTAGCTAAACCCTGGTTTCTGCTTGTGCGGTATTTTCAGGAGTGCCCACTTCTTCCACTTTCTCTTTGGCCATCTCAATGGAGGTTATGCAGTCCTTTGCATAGCATTGGGGTTTAATTTCTAAGGTTGCCATATATCTGTCTCAGTCTTTACTTAGTCCCACAATGGACATTTTTTCATCAACAGGAATGGCACATATATCGGCAATGGTGTATTGAGAACACATATCAGCAATGGTATATTGAGAGGAGGTTGAACCACTTCAATCATAAGTGCCAACCATATCTTGGTTTTTAACCTGGCTATTTGGTAAGGGTTTTGTATCTTTCACAATGGTCTTGTATAAGGGGGCGTTATCAACTACCTTTCAATACTTGAGACAAAATTCTTTAAGTCCCCAGTACTCTCCTACTTCCTTATGTTGTTTTAGGTCCTTTATCCCAAACTACCATTTCAGTTACCTAACTGGTATATTAGGGTGACATTACATTCGCCTTAATCAATACCCGTTTGAGACCATAACCTCATGTGCCATGTATCACCTTTCTCTGAAGGTTTATTTTTTGTTTCTGCTGGCCTACAGACATTGTTGATTTGCACTGATTGTGCACAGGATGGTTTATCATTTTACCTACATTCTCAGACCAGTTCTTCTTCCCTAAGATATTGGCAGCCAGAGAAGGAGATAAATCCTTTTCACCAATTCATTTGATCGCTATTTCTCACTCCTATGACCAATCAGATATTGATCATTTGTTATGTCCAGTGAGGGTCTTGAAGGTTTTGTTGCTTGCCTTAATGCTTTTAGGAATGTTAGACAATGACTTTATTCAGTGGGATCATTCAGTTTCCCAGGATTTATTCCCAGTTACATTGACGAGGTGTACAAAATTGATCCATATTGCTTATTCTGTCGAATAATAGCTGTAGTGGGAGAGGAGGTAAGTATGTTTTGGAACACATTCAAAATTTAATCAAACTACTTTACTATCAATAATATGAAAGTTAAAATTTTCTTAAATCGAAAATGTATTTCCAATAATGCCTACTTCCTCTCATACTACAGCTATTACTCGACTGCCAGGGTTTCCTTCCTTTGCCCATCTAAGCATTAGTCTGAGTTTTTCTCCCTTTCTCCAGTCTTTTATTCCCCACTTAATTGCCCTTGGAGATAACTGTCATGTAATGCTCTCCACCTACATCAATGAGCCCTCTATCCTGGCACTTCATTCAAATAATATTATCACTTTTTCAAGACTGACCCATTTCGCAGTCTCTAACACCGGTTCTTAATGGGGAGAAAGGGCAGGAGGGTGTGACAAGAGGTGTGTATTATTGGAAATACATTTTGATTTGAGGAAATGTTAACAATATCATACACAGAAAGAAATTTAAAAATGGTGCTGGGGGCCATAGGATTGAAAAATCCATATCTTTAAACCAATAGATAAGACAAAATAAATTTTAGGCAATACTATTCAGTTAATGGAAAAAGCTGGAATTTATAAAATTAAATGTGAATGTGGAAGTATATATATTGAACAGATAAAACATAATCTAACGTATCTATTAGCAGAACATAAGGGATGTGTAAGAAATAAAAAGATTGAAAATTGAGCCATAGCAGAACATGTACAAAATATATAAGATATTATGGGATAAAATAGTAATATTGGCTCAACCAAAGGGTATTTAGAACCAGTAATATCCATGAAACTTTGCAAATAATAAAGTATAGAAAAGATCATGAATTAATAAATAGAGATGATAGTCCGTTAAATATCTGTGTAAGAATATGGCAGGACCTCCACTCAGATTTATCCAGAAATAATAAAACTATACATAAATCACTAAAAAGGTATAAATATGACACTATTATGCCTTGCAATTTTGCTCCTGGTGATGATGTTGAAACAGTGAAACATGCAGAGTGAACATTTTGGATGCCATAAATTGACAAACATGTAAACTTTTTGGAGACCATATATTGACCCAAATAAAAAATGTTTTTAATTGTGCATCTATTTCAATGTTGTGTGCTATTTATTATTTAAACTCTTAAGTACATTTGAGAGGTCTTGAGTATTCAGTAAAAAAAAAAAGTACAAGACAAAATGAAGTTTTTTTTTGATGCAGCGTTTCTCAACAAAGTTTTTTTTTTTTTACAAAAACTACAAATTTTTTAGAAAGTTCGTGTGAACTTCCATACAGCTTCATTGAGTAGCCTGTCTGTGAAACCCAAAAGACTAGGTTTATTGATTTGACAGCCTCAATCTACAAAGGTTAATCACATGTATTTATCTCTTAGCAGTGTATAATTGTTTTCATTTACTATGTATATGGTATGTTTACTTAATTTGTCATGAGTCCAACTTATTATGAGTTACTTAGAAGGAACAAATTAAGTTTGAAGAAAATTAGTCAGCAAAAGATTTATTTCTAAATGATCATTGTAGGCTTATTAAAGGACTTTTCAAATTTTTGAGAACCTAGTATGGGGTGGTTATTAGATACATATAAAATTTATATAAAGTAATTTTGAAAACTCTATGATATTGGTCAAACTTTTGAGTCCAAGATATCAAATCTTATTTTCAAGAAAGTGTGGAAAAGTATTATTTTGGTTTGAATGTCACATAAGGCATAAGTAGGTTTGGTTTCGAATATAAATTGTATGATGAGACTAGAACTTTCTCCAACCTTAACTAAGTCACAAAATCGACCATGCTTGGATGATAATGATTTTTTGAGACTGAGTGAGTGTTTCTTATCAGTTTTGCTATTAGTCTTCCAGAGTTGACTTATTCTTTTGAAACATTTCAGCTAGTGCCTAAATTTCCAAATGGACTAGCATTGGAATTTTGAGTTGGCTGTTTTATAACTTTTATATTACTAACTATTTCTTTTCTTCTACATGAAATACTATACCTCTTAAACAACAGCACAGTATTTTTTGGATCATCATACTGATAAAATTCAAACTTAGGGCCAATTAACAACTTCTGTGTCAAGCTTTTTTTGGAAAAGAGTCATGGTTTAAAATTTTAATAGCCTATTATAATACACAACATGCACAGTATTTTTTGGATCATCATACTGATAAAATTCAAACTTAGGGCCAATTAACAACTTCTGTGTCAAGCTTTTTTTGGAAAAGAGAGTCATGGTTTTAAATTTTAATAGCCTATTATAATACACAACATGCAAATAGGTTTAGGCAAACGATTAAAATAATGGCAAGAAAAATGGTTTACCCAAATTAACTTGGGCAAATATTCTTTGAAACATGGAGGGCATCTGGTAAGTCATGGAAGGGGTTAAGCATAATCCAATGCCTATAATGTACAAACATAATTATATTATCCTTCATTATACTATAACTTTTGATAATATTTTCCATTCTTCAATTAGATAAATATTGACTCACCTCCATGTTTCCTGTTTGCTTTCTCAATTAAATTTCTTAGAGTTTTGTTTTTGCACAAAAACTCTTCTAGTTTCCAAAATGTTCAGTGTTTGTCTCTTCAGTCCATTTAACATTGTCTGATTTATTTTTTCAAATTTTGTGATCATTTGTTAAATTTAAATATTAAGACCTGAAATATTAAACTTTTTGGTTACAACCTTTCAGTTAGGCTACTTTTGCAACTGTCTTTGAACAGTTCTGATGCCAATTCTGTTTCGATACATCAGATATTTCTGTTTTGTTTGTAGGGATGCATTGAATCTATATAATTTTGAAATTCTTTTTTGGACATTTTTTTTAGATGTTTTCTCCTGCTATTATACTTGAAACTCCCCATTTTCAATGATCTTTCAAATGTATGTTTTTAAACGTTTTTGAGCAATATGCTATTGAGTTTTCTTTTAAATTTTAAATTTTTCATAGCTTATTTCTACAGTCTTCTTATTCTAACAGTAAACCAGGTTGAAACTTATGAAGTCTGTAATACTTTACTGGCCATTCACTACTATTAATTGAAACACCACTGTTGGTCACATAAAATAAGTATGAAAATAAATATTTCATCATAAATACACATCAGTGAACCAATATTACTCAATAAACATTTGATTATAAGTAGTGGTTGATACCCAATTATGTTGCAATACAGTTTATGAAGTAACATTGTTTTATTTTTTTATTGTAATTACAAGACATCATGTGAATATAACACAGGTAGACATAGCAAAGAAGACACTCTTAATGTGTACCTGTTCTTGCAGGATTTTTATAGCAAAATTAGGCATTTTGTTTTTGGTGTTTTGTAACACTTGTTTATGTTCAACTCATTTTATCAAAATAGTAACTTTTTCTTTTAATTTTTTGTCTCTAGAATTTATGAACTAAGAAATAGAGAACGTATATCAGTTGCAGCAGCATCAAAATTACTATCCAACATTTTGTACAACTATAAAGGAATGGGATTGTATATGGTAAGTAATTTACTTGTGAAATATTTAGATATTCAATATTCTGTAATAGAAAAATTCTGTGTCATGTAAACAGTCTAATGACCCAAGCAGTGATTTGTTTCTTTATTTTCAGAGTATTTCTACTTCAGTTGTTGACAGTAAAATAAACATAGAAAATAAGTGTAAAATGTTTAACAGTTGAAACTTTCAAAAGAAGTACTTTGTAACATCTTGATCAATACTAAAGAAAAAAGGGCACAGCCACTCATTTTATTTCTGATGTTACAACTTTTCATTATACTTTGATAATTTGTCTACTGGCTGAAGAATCAAAGATATCTTTAGGGTAGAGGTAATAACAGATAAAATATAAAGTTTTAAATAAAAAAGTTTTATATTTAGGGGGTATTGGAGGTTACACAAATGAAATTTGAGATTATTGAGACAATGAAAAATATTTTTAATCTTAATTTAATATTCACATTGCACTTGAACTAGTGAAAAAAAAAGATTTGATATATTCAATGACAAATCTTTAGTAAAAATACTTCATTGAAAAGCTGATTTTTTGTGCACAAATGACATGTAATGTTTCTAAAAGTCTGCCAAGTTTTGTGAAAATACATATAATCTATTAAAAATATAGTATGGAAACTATAACAACTACAAAGTGGTCAATTCAACTAACCCCATGTTGAGAGAGTTAACAGTCACATAATTAACTACTAATATGCAACCAGTAACATAATTAGTGGTCATTTGTAAAGATTTAGTTATAGGAATGTCCTACAAACATATGTAATTTTCTTCATAGAGTTTAAAATAACTTGCAGGTAGTTGTTCTTCAGACTATGTTCCTGTGTATCAAGGATACTATTGCTTGATATGCCCTTTTATATCGAAATAACAGAGCTTTGATTTTTTTTCAGGCTACTGTTTATAACACAGTTCGGTATGGATTCCTAGTTTCAGTAATAGTTTTCCTTAAAATCATATCTCATTGCTGAATGATTTAGTCCAATTTCCCAGGAAATTGTCACATCAAAATGTTAAACTCTTTTATCTCATATGACGTGAAGCTCTAGTTTATATAGTTTATCTTGGTTGGAATTATGGTATTATAAGGTATTGGCTGTTAAAATATTCCTCTGAATATTTGCTTTCTTTAACTTTCATCACTTTTCAGAAAGTGAATCAAACCAAATTATATGTACATTGTTAGATGTATTTGATTTGGAAGTTATTTTCCTTACCTGAAAATGTATTTCTAATAAATACATTCCCACCCATCATCCCCATTTCAGGTGCACATTTCTAACTTGCCTCAATGAAGAATGAAGATTCAGGAGTTGCAAATGCTTGGGGGGAGTTAGTGTGCATGGAGGTGTGTCACCCTCCTATTGGTGGAGGGGTTTTGCTGCATGGTGACATCATCATGCAGTGGCACAAATTCATGTGAAATTAGGTGGGAGTTTTCACAAGGCTGGTGGCATGTAAATATCTTTGGCAGAACATGTGGAAGAGCTGAGTAAGACAGATAAACTGTATGCAGATGTGATTATCTATTGGAAATACATTTTCAGGTAAGGAAAATATCAACTTTCTTTACCAGTGGTGTAAGAAGTGAGGGGACTTGGGTCCCCATTCTTCAATTTGTCTCAGTTTAATATGCATCAAAGTTAAGAAAATAATTCTTAGGAAAAGCAGGAGAATGCATTAAATTTAATCCAGAACACAAGAGTTTCCATGTCCTTAAGGTGAGCCCTTGTAATGGGTGCACCTGTGGTGCACATTCCCTTGCTTCACTCAGCCAAATAAACTTTGGGCCCATCCACTTTTAATTTGCCTTTTACATCTCTGTTTACTATAGGTCTCTTGGCTAATCTGATAAAATTCATTAGTGCTGTATCAGTAGAAGTGTTGTCACACAGTAAAAATGCTACATGCTTACCAACCTCCTGAGTCAAGTAATTTGCAGCATGTTAAAGGTCCTTATAATTGTTGAGGTTTGAGTGAAGATCGTAAAATTGCTGTTCTCTGCTTCAGGGTTCCGAAACCCTCCCCATTATAATTCACAGTGGCCCTCATGTACTGATCAAGCACTTCCATTATCCCCAACTACTTCTATAGCTACCCTAAGGGGGTTCAGTACCAAAAATCAAATCCTATTAGGACACCCACTCATGCTATTAGCTTGTGAATGAGATTATAAACACAGTTTCAAATGTGAGAACCTCAGGATCCCGATACTAGATTTGGGTTCAGTGACCCTCAAAACCTGCTCCTAAACCCCCATCATGCCTGGTTGATTTTCAGGTTATATTTTAGCCATTCTTAATACCTTCTTGGTAGAGAGACTATACCATATAAATAAGAAGACCACCACCTGGGTCATCCTGAGTACTGCTAAATTCAAAAGCTTAGGAATAGTTTGTAGACAGACAAAAAATAAATTGACACACAACATTAATCAATATAGGATATATATATATAGGCTCAGTTTTTCCCATTTTTTAGGTTTAATCATTTCCTTCAGTATGTTTTAATAGTTGTGAATCTATTATCTACAGCTATAAGTTAGGCTCTCTCTCTGTCTTTCACAGCAGTGTAATTATTAAGTTAAGGAAGAACATATTCCTAATACTTCCAAACATCTAAACTGTGTGAGTATGGTATTTATAACTTGTAACACATTGTTACTAGATAAATTTATAAGTAAAGAGGGTTGTGTTACTCTGAAGTTACTTTTTTTTAGTCAATAACTAATAATTTGTAAGTAAATGGTAGATTATGCAAGGTTTCAGATGCTTCATTAATACATCAACTCTGTTAGCTAATTTTTTCTTACAGATACAACCACAGTAAACACTTAACTTATGTAAATTAAACTTTCTGGCCATCACTCTTATCATTTGTTTTAAGGCACAAATATAATTGTTACATCTATCTGTTGTTTACTGTTAGGGACCAGGTTTATATTATGTTGACAGTGAAGGCAATCGATTTCCTGGTGATCGTTTTTCTGTTGGTTCTGGCTCCACCTATGCATATGGTGTAATAGACAGAGATTTTGACTATAGTATGACTGATGAGGAAGCTTATTAGCTGGGACACAGAGCCATCTACCATGACACTTTCAGAGATGCTTACAGTGGTGGTATTATTCGAGGTAAGTTTAAAAAAACAAGTTTTAGAATTTTTGTGGAAATATTGAACAGTATATGCAATCTTAATTAGCTGGTAATGTTTCAATTTTAAAAGCAATTTTAAAATATGTTTCTCTTAATTTAAAACTATTTTATTTCAAAAAATATTATTCAAAAATTGTGATAATTTGGAGTAAAGTAAATATATATATATATGTATTTATTTTATATATATATTTAGTTCATAGTTCCTCAGAAAAAAGTCATGAAATCTGTACTGGAATTTTTAAACCTTCTGTCAGAACTTGTGTTGTAAAACATTGTTTATTGAATGTAAATTATTATAACTATTTCTTTAAAAAACAACAATTAGCATGCAGGTAATAGTTGTTGAAATGTCTTTTGAACTTGTAGATGACATTTCAGTTCACATTTTTATGCATTTTTGACTATGGATAGTGTATAACCGTTAACTTGTAGCAATATTAATAGTCCTTGTTGATTATTAGCTGCCAAACAGAATTTCATTTGTCAATCTTGAACTTAAGTGGTGAATGACTTCCAAAAATGTAACTCATATAAAAACTTGAATTAAAATGTTCACTTTCCATGTAGTAATATTACTTGTATCTGATTACTAGTGAGTAATCATTTTAATTTCTGGTTCCTACTTATGATGCAGTAATATACGTCAAAACATGTATAGTGTATGAGACTGTTTTCCAGTCATATTGGGTTTTTACTATTTTTTCCCTGTACACTAAGTTATTTGTATTTCATTGTAATTTTGAGACTGGAAACATTCATTTTTAGAATTGTGTGTAAAATAATTGTTGTTTTTAAAAACTTGTGAGTTTTTTAACATTGAATATTACACAAATGCCAATGAATGTTTTAAAAAAAGATAGTATGCTGAAAATTAATTCTAGAACTACTGAGCCATCAGTTAAGTCTTTATGGTAAGGTTGTGATGATGAGATATCTATTGTTGTCAAATTTTAGTAGCCTATACAATCACCTTAGTCTAATCATTAACTATTAATTAATTTTGTTCTAATTTTTATTTATTCTTCACCTACTTGTTTTTTTACAATTTAATAATCAGCTACTAATTAACAGTTACTTTGTTATCTTATGTTTTGATTAGTAATCTGTTGGTGTCTCCAGGGTAATCCTCAGAAGTACTGTTTTTGTGTTGTTAGTTGCTGAGATTCAATTCTGGGTCTTTTGGATAGAAAATATTGTACATTATTCAATCAGTTGATTTCAGAATTTGAATCAACTGGCTACTTGAATGTTTTCAAGAGGAGTATCCAGGTTATGCTGTGACTTCTATGCTAAATTTACTGAGCAAAAATGTAAACAACATAATTCCAAAAGATCTTAAGGTGGTTAAATTACCCGTCAACATCACACAATGTCAAAATCAATTCAGAAACTTGATAAAGCCTTGCTCCAAGATAGGATCAGTTATCACCATATAAGTAAGCACATGGTACAGAATATCTTAATGCTGTATGTGATGATAGATAATAAATTATGTTGCTTGCTGTATTAAGATGTGCATGGCTATTCAAACTTCATATCAACACATACACATGTACTAAAGAAATTCATATAAAGAAACACAATTTGCTCATTTATTTTCAAAACAAGAAGCCTTTTTACACTACAAACACACCTAACTGCACTGTAGTGAACTTAAGTAAACAATCCTTAACAGAATGTGAAGAAAGCATATTAAGTAAGAGACGTAACATTGCCCTAACAAATGATAAAAGACCCACTTTAGATATAGCTGCACTCACAGAAGACACAATTTACAGCCTACAAGAAGAAGAAAATGATTAAGAACCAAAATAAAATCAGCAGCCCAGAAAGTCAAGAAATTAAAAACTCACCATAAAATCTCTTTATTAAAAAAAAAACTGCCCTCAGAAGTTTGAAAAAAAAAAGAGAAATACTTGAAACTGTAGTTCAATATAGCCACTACACAAAGATCAAGTCCAATCCAATTGCTCACACAGAGAAGAAAATTAACAAACTCCTCAATAAATATCAAAAAGACTGGAACAAAAATAATCAAAGAACACCACAGCACCACTTCACAAATCTATGGTCTATTAGGAACTCGCACACAAGGCTGCCCCGTCTGTACTCCAGAGTTAACTGCACAGACTCACTACTTAATTAGATATCTTGTAGGTATAATATCCCCATCAACAGGTAAAACATCTTTATATATGTTAGGAACTTAGCCCATTTTATAGATATAAAAGCAACCTTGATAACTTCACAAGAGACAATGATCAACTTTGATGTATCCAACCTCTTCACTAATATATCAAGATCTAGTGCACTACAAATACTCTGTAAACAGCTTGGAAATAATAGAACTCTAAAGGAGTGCATTCAACTGACAATCTCATGATAACAGAACTTGCAACCTTCTTTTCAACACAACCAACTTCTGACATGAAGATAAATACTACCAATGAAAAAGAAGGCCTAGTCATGGGCTCACCCCTATCACCAGTATTTGGTAACCTCTACAAGGAACATTTCAAAGTTAACACCTTCAAATAATCACTCTTTGCCCTAAGATTTGAATGGTGATTTTTCATGCTAAGAATAGAAAATACTTTTAATGTTACTGGTTTAATATTTTATTTGTATAACCTCTAGAACCTCCTACTTTTTCTATAAAACTATTTTATTTTATTTCCTCTGCTCAAACACTAACTGGAATCATCAGTGTTCAGTGAAATATTGAAAAATATGAAATAAAATGAATAATACTATTTTATATCTTCTTCACTGATGGTGTGTTGATTTGTTATCTTAACAGTTTCAATTGTTAAAACCCTTTAGCATCAGTTTTCTTTTAATTTTATAGTTTCATTGCTATGCTTTGTACCTACTGAAGCAATAGTCCTATCATCAAAAGCCACCAGTCACAATGGGAACCGTTAGTTGTTTTATGTAATGCTAACATAAACAGCATGTGACATGAGTGCCATGTTCCATTCCATGTTGGAGCTTGTGAAATTTTAGATATTAAATTTTACTGAAGTTGTGTTTGACTAAGCTGAGAAGTTTATCACAATTGTAATATACCCACACTTCAATTTTCATTTTGTCCATCAACATTATTTACATTGTACTTATTCCTATCAGAAATTGAGTCATACCAATGTAAACATAACAAATTGCTCATTATTACTAGTAATCAATAACACAGATTAAGAAATAGATTGTATTTCTTACTTTTTTTCTGTTAGATCTCTTGGTTTGTTTTTCTCTCTTGCATCTCCCAATCTTCTTTTTTCTTTTATTGAACTCTTATTTTATATTCCTTTCTCAAACCCATACTGAATGGGTCTCTTTCTTTCTGAACTTGCATCTGTTTCCCTTATATTGGATTATAACATTTCACAACCATAGGAGGTCTTGTAGTCTCCATACTGGCTGAACTTAGAAAGGCAGTCACTCTACCTGCTCATTATAGTCATTTTCTAATAACTTTAGATTATTGTAATCTCATAATTCCTTAGAGATTGACCAAAGTCTGGCCACTTTGTCACATGCTCAACTTCAACTCGTTGTTACCTTACACCTAACTTTATAGCAGTTTAATTATTATTGTTACAAAAAATATAACAGTAAGTCAAAATACACATAAAAAACAAGGATTTATTTTATTCACTGTGTACTCAAGCCTTTTGTACTCAAGTAGAAATCCAATATCTTTTTTCTGTTTAGGTGCTGTAAACTATTAGTCTACAGGAATACCTGGTTTGTGGTGAGCATTTTTGCTGCTTCGAATAATAATGGAAAATTTTTCACCTATTTATAGCTTACTTAGAAACTGGGATACATTATAGTAGCTTTGAGACACTTTATTCTAGTGACTAATATATATTTGTGTTCTGAAATGTATACTTTAAAAGCTACATGAACTGTTTTTTTTTGAACACCCAAACTTCTGAGACTACAAAAAAACAGTTCATGTAGCTTTTAAATATGCATTTCAGAACACAAATAAGTTTCTAAGTAAGCTATAAATAGGTTAAAAATTTTCCATTATTGTTCGAAGCAGCAAAAATGCTCACTACAAACCAGGTATTCCTGTAGACTAATAGTTTACAGCACCTAAACAGAAAAAACATGTATAAGATTTATGTAGAGAAGAATATGCTTTTTATGTTGATTATAAACATTTGTTGGAAGATTATGAATTAGATCTAAGCTGGGATGTTAAAGAAGGTTCATCTATATCACAAGTACTCGGTAACTTTGACATGGAACATTTCAGATTTAACACTCAAATAACTTTATCCCCTAAGGTTTGGCTCAGGAATGTTGACACTACATTTGTAGTATGGTCATGTGCTGCAGACAATGTTCAAGAATCCGTGAACCACTTGAACAGACAACATCCTACAATACAATTCACAATGGAAATAGAAAAAGATAAACTCATTCCTTGACATGATGATTATCAAAACACAAAACTCGTGTATCAAGAAGTTTAACACATAACTCATAGAGAGGAATGAATAACTTGATTATAGTTTAAATCAACACAACTGTGTATAGATGAGCAAAATAAATTAAAAAAAAACAAGACTAGTAAGACCAAAGAAATAAACATAAAATTTAATGCAGATGAATATTTAGTTATGACACTTTGGAGGCATTTTGGTGTGAAATTTGCTTCATTCTTTTATCAAGTATAGGATTTTTTTGTTTGTTAGTTAGTTTAAGTATGAATACTTCAAAAAGTACAATTTGGAGAAGATGCTTGCAAAAATTGATTTTTATCAGTTTTACTACACCATAACTGATAGAATAAAAAATATACAAGTTGCATTTGTAAAAGTTGTTTATAATACTTTAGTTATTCAAACCATAAAGTAATTATACTTTCACAGACAACATGTTGAATGTAATAGTTTACTTTCTTCATATGATCTTGGACTTGCTAATTACTGTTGTTTTGTACAAATTCAATAACTGTTAAAAGTAATACATGTGAAATCATTATACAACACTAATGTAAAAGTTTCTTTGGCAAAATAGCAATGAATTTCAGTGTTTGTTCTCAAAGAACATGTTAAACTTATTCTTGCAGGATTTGAAAATGAGTGTAAAAGTTCAGTGAGAAATATAGAATGGTTTCTGGTGTAGTAGTATCAGTTTGAATTAACATGTAATCTTTTTTTTTATCATATAGTATATCATGTGAAGGAGACTGGGTGGCAGAAAATCAGTGAACAAGATAGTGTGGATCTTCATTACAAGTATCAAGATGAAGTTTTTAGCTCTGAAATGAAATAAATTATTCTTTTTTCCTTTATTTGTAACCATAATTAACAACTTTTGTTCAATAAAATTACCTAGTATATTAAATCTCAAATGTTCATATCAATTATTTTACCTAATTTTATGCAGCAGTATGATTCTCTAGATGTATAAGTTGGCTATTACAATGTATAACAACACACTGAATAAATATATTTTATAGTTTCTAAGTTAGGTACACTGTGTTACACATCTTCACATTGGAAAGTTCTGTGGAGCATCTAAATATATAAAAAATATAGTCCTAATGAGGAAGGCAAGTGTTTATGTAACAGGGTTGAGGGAACAGATCCATTGCACATTAGTTCTTAATTAACTAAAACATGACTTTGGATTTAATAAAATTGCATAGATAATCATAGGAGAAACTATAGGTTGTTCTTGCATGTTTGTTTTGTAACATTCTTGATTTATAAAAGCCCAGTTTATATATTTGTGTGTGTGTCACGTGGCCATTGCACATTAGTTCTTAATTAACTAAAACATGACTTTGGATTTAATAAAATTGCATAGATAATCATAGGAGAAACTATAGGTTGTTCTTGCATGTTTGTTTTGTAACATTCTTGATTTATAAAAGCCCAGTTTATATATTTAAACAAGAAAACCTTATTTACCTAGTCAGAGTTGGTTGAATTGAGCTTGTTTTGGACACAAAGTTGTAATATACATGTATGATATACTTATATTAAACTGATTTTTACTTAGAGCAGGTCTGATAATTAACAGGATATATGATAACTTACACAGTTGTACTGAATTTACCTAAATAATGGAGTTCATGAAAACCAAATAAAGAGACTGGACACAATAAACAATTGCTATTATGACAAATACAGGGCATACTTGCTTGGCTGACAAAGAACAGTAATTTTTTACTGGATCAGAACTGTTCATTCTCCAAACGGACTTCTTTTAAGATTGTCTAAATCTAATATCTGTTACTCAAAAGTTAATGTTGGATTTACTCAAAGCAATTAGTGCTACTCACGACTAGTCACAGCTAAAATTGGGATTTTATACTCTTGGTGGACACAATACAGATGGCCATTTGTGTAGCTTTTTGCTTAACAATAAAAAAACAACAAATGACTGGTCATTCTCATTCAAACATAACAGAGGCTGTAACCTCATGATATCACCTGAACTATCATTGGAAGATACTTCATATATTAGAATAAGTAGCTAATCAAAAACAAAATAGAAATAAGGAGGTAGAAAATGCTTGGTGTGTTTGTATATGACATTTAGATGGTGAAGGACAACATAGCTTAATTAACCAACGTACACCATCGTCACAATATGTTTATATGTATAGTAGTTATAGCTGATGTGTATTTCATAGTTATAACTAGCCATTTAGAATTAAACTGAATTTGGCTCAACTACTGATCACTATATTCAAGAATTAAATAAATTTAATAGTCTGTAGAATTTTAAAAACAAAAGTTTAAGTTATAAAAGAAAATCATGACTCAAAGAAGTAGGTGAAAGAAAGAAGTGAGAAGATGGCTGCTGCCTCTAGCACCAGGTAGTTATCTGAACTAAGTAAATATAATAAAAGCAGACCTAATACATCTTTTTGACAAAAGAGGGCAGGGCACAAAACAAAGTCATCATTATCTTTACCTAATGAAAATATTATTGGATTAAGGAATCTGTTTAAGCATAAACATTTTCACTTTAGAACCATCAATTAGTTGTTTAATAGTATCTAAATGTAAATAAGTTATTTAAATGTGATACTCGTATGAGTAGTATTGCGACAACTTTTGGCAATATTCTACTCTTAAGGGGATAAGCAACAATCACATAATGGGTGGTAGGTTATTTCAGTATTATGTAAAATCTCGTTATAGGTATTACTAGAATAGGAAGATATAAAGACAGATACAACCATCTCAAAATGTAAAAGTAAAATATGTTGAAATGGTATGAAAAATTGTTTTATTTAATTTTTTTTCTAGACTTGAGTCAAAGAGGAAAGTTAATGCTTATTTCTATTGGAAAAGCGTTTTACATGTAAAGATTCCTTCATCTCTTCCACATTTCTACTTTTTCAACTAAAAGTTTAATATTAAAGAGTGATATTTGTTCTCTTCATATTGCTGGTTTTTTGCAGCTAGGGTTTTAGTCTGTCACTTTGATAACAAAACGTTCACGGGTTAAGATATTTATCCTATGGTAACATGTTTTGAATTTATTTTTCAAGTTAGCTGATGATTACTGACAAGTAATGTTTTCTAACTACTATCACGTACATGCCACTGTTGTTACTTCACAAAAATATTTTCACAATAAATAATTTTTTCATTGGGACTGATTTTGACTCAGAGTGTCGTCTGCAGTGCATTTTTTATTTCTTTTCTTACATTACATATATTATTTTTCACATATCTTTTATACTTGTAGCAGTTTCAGAAATGATTCATGTATAACTCACAAAAGCTGCTCTTGACTTGGTTATAGTTCAGAGCAGAAACACATGTGAATTGTAGTTGTGGTAATCACAGGTAAAATTTCAGCTGACACAAATATGAAGTCTTCAACAGACGGTTTGAAAATATTTGCTACCAGTAGAATAAGTTAAACATAGCAATAAAGTGAAAAACAAGAATAAAATTTTTATTTCTAAACACAAACATTGAGATGTATTTACTTAGCACTTGTGATGTCACACTGAATAAGCTAGCTGGCCTCTTATCAATCTCACATTTTGATGTCTGCTGGAGCTAAAGATGGACACAATTTCACGCTGCAAAGACAAGGATTCTGTGTATATCATACTTGTCATTTAGACTAAAGTTGTAATGTGTTATTCAACAATCTACTTCGGCACTTAAGTATGGGTGATATAGAAGCTTGACCAAACATACAAGAGTTTTTTTTTCACAAAAATATTGAAAAATATTTCTGAATAAATCTTAATAAAGATGTATTGTTTTATTAATAGAAGAATAAGCTAGATCTTGAACTGCTACACTCTCTTTTCTTTTTATCTCAGTGCCATTATAGGTCTGAACCTTTAAAATTGACTTTAAATATAAACTTTAAGTGAATGTTAACATACTCCTTTCATTAATGGGCCCGGCATGGCCAGGTGATTATAGCGCTCGACTCGCAATCTGTGGGTCACGGGTTCGAATCCCCGTCACACCAAACATGCTCGTCCTTTCAGCCGTGGGGGCGTTATAATGTGATGTTCAATCCCACTATTCATTTGTAAAAGAGTTGGCGGTGGGTGGTGATGACTAACTGCCTTTCCTCTAGTCTTACACTGCTAAATTAGGGACGGCTAGAGCAGATAGCCCTCGTGTAGCTTTGCGCGAAATTCAAAAACGAAACAAACAATCACAGTCTGCAGCCAGTTGTGGGAAGGCAGTTACCTTTAAAAAGATGTAAGAAAATCAAAAGTAGAAATAAGATAAAATTAAGCCACCCAAAAAATATATATTTCTACTAACTAATGCCTACCATCCTCCGCCATTAAAAGTTCTAAAAAATCCGTAGGGTAGAACAAATACCACCGCAGTAATTCTACTATATGTTATTCCCAACCTCCATCCTTTTCTGAAAATGTCTTATGACTTTTAAAAAAAATATATCTTAATATATATATATATATA